>NW_026636441.1:0-230651 GCF_028554395.1 Pezoporus wallicus | reverse complement strand
GACTGACACGGACCTCGATTGTTGTCAGCTCGGCACCACTCACTGGAAGTGAGCGAACGAGTTACCTGACTGGGTTTAAACCACGACAAGGGTTAACTAACTTTTCTGAAGAAAACACTCCACCTCGAGGTCAGACCCTTCAAAAATAATCCCATAGCTGCTGGATAAGGAAGCATCCATCACCCACATCAGCAAGGAGGCGCCATTTTTGGGGCAAGTGCCGAGCCATTTTTGGGGAGAGTGCCATGCCCCATTTCCCCCACCTTGCTCCACCAAAGCCCAGGCTGAGGCTGCTGCCCTGGTACCCTCCCTTGGCCCAGCTCTGGTTGCACGGTGTGCTCCAGCAGAGGCTGTACTGGCTGCAGATTGGCTGCCTCCTCCTCACTTTCCCCAGTGAGAGCAGAACCTTCTCAGAATACCTTGATGGAAAATATGCCCCTTGCGCAGTAAGCAAGCAAGGAAGATGCTGCAGCTGCTGGAATCCCTCCTTGCCTCCCCAGCGGGTACCTGGAGGTGGCAAGGGGGTCTCTCTGAGGTCCCATTTGCTGCAACTGTTTGCCCTGGTTTGTTTTCAGTAAGAGGCAGTACCATTGGCAAAAGGCCAAGAGCATGGAGATTTTATCCGACAGCATGTGACGATGGAAGAAAATGTCAGGGGTGGCTGTGGTGCGTTTTTTTGGCTACTGCCCTACCATTGGGCTTTCTCAGTTATATGAGACAGGGTGATTTTAAAGGGCCAAGTTTCAAGCCTACTCACATCTCCAGGGTGCCTTTAGTGAGGCCACAACACGTCCCTAGAAGTCTTCATCTAAATGTCCATGTTTGCTACTGCTAAATGAGGACAGTGGATTAATCAGGCTCCATTTGTGCCTGAACACTGGCCCTTCTTGCAAACATGTTGAGGGCCTCTGTACCTAAACCACTTCTTTTCCCTTTTAAAAGCTGCAGATGTTCAGCACCTGTGGAAAAGGAGATGTATTCTTCTGGTTTGTTTTTTTTCCCCATCCCTAAAAATGTGATGCGCTTTGTGCTGACGGATAAAAGGGTTGCTGGCATTTTAGAAAGCCTCTTTCCTTTTCCAGTGTCTCAGCAATTCCTTTTTTCCTTTGCCGTTTTAGATCTTCTCAAAGGCTCTAGGAACCTCTGAAGCATTCAGGCACAGGCTTGAGCTTTGCGCCTCGTGGGCCTTTAAGACCAGAAAGGATGGTGATGTTCCCATAAAGTCCCTTAATCTGACAACACCAACCCTTCCTGGTGCGTCAGTTTCCGTTTTCATCTGCCCAAACTGACAATTGATGTGAGTTTGTTCTATGCGTGCAGGGGTCAGTGCACACAGAGACACAGAAAGCTCAGATGTCTTTAAATGTAATTTTAAAGCACTTGTATGACTGTAGTGTGAGCTTGATGACCCTGAAACCCCTAAGTCCCCTGACAGCTAACACCAGTGCAGAATTTCATCAATGTTATTGAGCGCTGGCCTCACAAAATGACCTCTATAAGATCAATTTTCAATTCCTGATGTGCAACCCCAATGAAGGGGGTTCTGTGAACATTTTTTTATGGGACTGGTGAAAAATGACTAAGAACAATGTTTCCATAGCTCATATAGCAATCTATACGTCTGACTCCTCTACAGAGGTCTGCATCCCCACCGGGGCACACACTGCAAGGGGTTAGACTCCAAGGGACTCTACAGCCCATCCAGCCTTGTTTCTAAGACAGAAATCAAGACCAGTGATAATTTTAAGACTGCATTTTTGCAAGATCTGCATCCCCACCCCACTCCCATGAGCCCTGCCAGAGGTGTACTTGCTCTCAGAGCAGGAGCTGGTGCTCCAACACTGAGCCAGCCCACCAGCCTCACTGATGACATGTGTAGTGATGCATTTTGGCATATTATTTTTAAAACAAGCTTAAGCTGTGAGGTTGACCTTAGCTCTGTGCAGTGATACTCCAGGTGGGGCAAAAATAACCCTACTCAGCTAAAAGCATCCTTCCCGTTCATTGGCAGCACCTTTCTGAAACAGCCCAGCTGCCTGGGAGATGAGAAATGCCCTTTCCAGGGAACAGCTTCACAGATGGCAGTGCTGTGGATCACAGGGAAG
Organism: Pezoporus wallicus; assembly: GCF_028554395.1. Lineage (NCBI taxonomy): Eukaryota > Metazoa > Chordata > Aves > Psittaciformes > Psittacidae > Pezoporus > Pezoporus wallicus. The sequence goes on along the minus strand of NW_026636441.1, from coordinate 228,546 downwards.
CAGGCTGTTATGCAAGCTGAAACAGCGTGGGCACACACATGTGCACGCACATGCGTGCGCACAGCCAGCCCTTCCCGGGAGCTGTGGGCTGGAGGCGAGCTGCGGGCTGGAGGCAAGCTGCTGGCAGTCCAAAGAGGAGGGGTGTCTCAGGATAGCATGAGAAATAGGGATTTGGGGAAGTTAGGGAGCCTTAAGACCTGGAGTGTGAGGTTGCAGTGGGTTTTTTTTTCTGCAGGACTAAGCATCTGAGTGCCCTGTGTCACTGAGTGTGCAACAAGAGAGGTGGATGTGGGATCTGTGGTATGAATCTTTCCCCTTAGCCTTCCCCTCCTCTTTCTCAGGGACTCACTATGCTCACTGGAGTATGAAACGCTTTGAGGTCCTGCTGGGTACAGGCAAGGTTATGCCATTGGGCAAGAGGTTGGAACACAAATCACTGCACCTCCCATTCCTCTCCTACACCTCCATCCCCTACTACACCTCCATCCCCTACTCCTGTCCAACCACCCCTCTCTGCCAGGCCATTGGAACAAAACCCTGCTAGCACAGTACAACTCTTGCTAGAACAAATTGTTGCTAGCATTGTAGGTTATTTAAATCCACGCATTATACCTTCCTCTGTATTATATTAGCTTCCTCTTAAACCTTCACCATCTGTTCCACCCTCAGTTATGAATGTGAGAAAACTGAACATGCTGCTTTACAGCTACAGCACTTTAAAAGTATGATGTGCATCCTATTGGCTTTTCTGTGTGCTTTTCCATGCAGGTTGTGCCCCTTTGTTAGCGTCTGGGATTCACTTGAAAGAAACATTAATGTTATGTTGCATTAGTGGCTATTTACCTCCAGCTCAAGCCCTCCTCCCCGGGTGGGAGGTTTATGTGTGATGGCTCCAGTGTGAGGGCTGGGGTCTGCCTGGGGAGAGAAACCAGGACTGCTCATGCCAGTGATCTCCCTGAGGAATGTGTGGCTCTCAGCAAGGAGAAATGGTGGTTTCATCCTTCTTTTGGGACCCTTGTCTTTCCTAGTTCCCTGCTGCCGCACAAGGTCACGTTATAAGAGGTGCTGGACCGTCTGTGAGTCCCACAGACTTCAACAAGGTTGATGTCTGTGCAATTACTGCTGCTGCTTTTCCCCTCTGAAAGCCTGTCAGGCTCCTAATGCTGCCTGTCATTTCTCACAGGCATCTGCTCTAGCAGGGAAGGACAGCCCAGTCTGGCCTCAGCACCTGCTGGTTTGCTCATTGGTGTGTGCTCTGGACTGGCTTCTCTTGGAGCAATGTTTTTTCTGGACTGGCAAGATGTGTCCTACAGTGCAGTCCACCAACAAACACACTGTGTTCACCTCTTCTTTAATGCTGTGTGAGTGCTTTCGAGCCTGCGCCAAAGCTTGCAAGATGAATAGGAAGCTGGAAAGCTACAGGGCTGTGGCTGGGGGTGGGGGTGGGGGGGGGATTTATCCACAGCCATGGCAGGGAAACTGTGGCAGATCTGTAGTTTAGTCCTTCCTGCATCCTGGCTGCTCACAGGCTGCAGATGTCCCCACTCCCTCCTCTATCCCACCTGTTCTCTCTCATCCCTTGTCTGTATCTTTGCTCTGCCAGCAGCTGGAGGAGCAGGGATGCTGTAGGGATGGCAATGGTGATCATGCGCTACAGACCATGATGCTTTCTAGCCCAAACTTTCATCATGACTGACAAATGTCATTTCAGTTTCATGATCCCTGTCTTCCAAACAACCAAGTATCATCTTCTGCTGCTCTGACAGGGAGATTTAGTTCCTTTCTTCTGCCAGAGCCTGATGTACCACCACCTGAGAGTTACAGATTTTTCCTTTTGCTTGTGTAGGTCTGGCCTGGGCTGTGGGACATCCAGAAGCACAGGATCCCTCCTGTGTTGGGCACTGACTCAACAAGGGGCAGCTTGGACTGGTGGTGGCTTCCCCACTGCTCCCCTCAGACTCCCATAACCTCCCCTAGCAATAACAAACCAATGGGGAGAACAAGTGAGGAAGCTGCTCTCAATGTAAGTCCAGGAATCATCAAAAAACAGGGCTGGAGAGGATCCGAAAATCACACATCTCAGCCTTTTCCCAAGGCAGGTTTAGCTCTGACCAAGTTACATCTGAGCTACAGATGTCCAACCAGGTCTTAGACCACCTCCTCCCTCCCTGCCACCACAGCCTCCCCATGCAATGTAGTACAGCCCTCAACTCACTAGTAATGGCTAATGGGTAACCCCTACCACTAACGCTTGAATGTAAGCCCATTAATTCTGTTCATTGAGAATGGATTGTTCCCTTCCACTTTGCAAGCAGCTGCTTTATGTGTTTGAAGATCGCTCTGTCTTCTCTTCCCTAGCCTGAGCACCTCCAGCAGCCAGTTGGTAACACCCAACATGACCTTGTCTCTCCCGAAATGAAGAGCCCCACAAGCTATGCCCCTGCTTGTGCTCTTCACAGTAGAGTGATAGTATAGTATATAGATAGTATAGATGTAGATAGTATAGTTGATAGATGGCTGTAATATTCTCTACCACTGATCTGCAGAGCTCCAATAACCCACTACCCTTTCTGTACTTGCCCATTGCTTTCCCTTCCTAGGTGTCCTTCCCAAATTGCATCCTCTTGTCTACAGTTTGCCAAGACCCTTTTGCATTGCATCCCCCCATTGAGGGGCTTGTACCTGCTCCTGGCTCACATCCACACACCAAAACCCCTGAGTATCATGCAGATCAGTACAAGAAACCCAAGCAGTGGTCGACTCAGGAACACAACCACTTTGCAATGTCCCCTGCTCTGTGACCATGGTTTCCTCCTCCGCCCGGGTCAGGCCTCCGGTACAACATGGTAACAAAGCCACTGCTTCAGCAGTTGGTGCCATCACATAGCAGCAGAGCAACTGAGAGGCTCTGTAGGTTCGTGCAGTGCCCAGCTACCAGGATTTAAGCACTGATGTTGCAACAGGGTCATGCCACACTCTTGGGCCAGCATGAAGTTCTGTTGCCATAACTGAACCACAAAGCAGCATCACCAACACCTTTCCGACTCCTGCAGCTTTTCCACCAGGTGAATGCTCAAAATCCCAGTAATCATAGAATCATAGAATAGTTAGGGTTGGAAAGGACCTTAAGATCATCTAGTTCCACCCCCTGCCATGGGCAGGGACACCTCACACTAAACCATATCAACCAATCATGTATTCTTATTGCTGGCTCCAGGGCTGGGTTGCAAAACAAACTCAAACTTGCTACTCACATCCTCCAGTGAAAAACTGGCTGCTCCCATCAAGACATTCTGCAGAGAAACCCTCCCAGCACATGATATTATGCAGGATAGAGAAGGGAGGAGTGGGGATTCAAGACACAAACCCACGATAACTGGGAGGCCAGCTCTGGTGGCAGAGCAACCTCCCTTTCTGCACCACTGCACCACCACAACAGCTCTGCACTGAGCTTCTCAGCCAGATGTCAACACACAATTTCACCTACTTACTGTACTGGATTTGAGAGCATCCCCGTTGTCTTCTTCAGATTCTAGTGCAACAGGTAAAGATTTCTGTGGAGGTGAGAAGGTTAAGTCCCACCTTAGTAGCCGAGGTTCAGCTTTGTCCCCGAATCTCAGGTTTTCCAGTTTCTGCACCGTGGGCTCGGCAGAGGAAGCTGGCCTGAAATTCTCTTTGTTCTGGGACTTAGCCCTCAGTCTCTGAACCCCATAGCCCCGGTCTTCCCCACGGTGGTCATCAGCCATGCTCCTGCAGGGTCCTCCTTTGCTATAGTGTCTTTTTTGGGTATGAATTTCTTGCATATAAGAATCCATCCTCATGAGAGGCTTCATCTCCATCTCATAATTGCTCATCTTCTCCTCGTCTAGCTCAAGCAGTTTGGAGCTCCCTGAGCTGTGGTTGTGGGACCTCTGGTTGTGGGACCTGTGGTGGGAAGTCCATGAAACTGTGGCTGGGGAATCTGTCCACCTCTCTCTTTGCTTGTGGTTGGAGGCCGAATGCTTGTGCCCTCCACTCCGACCTCTGTACTCTTCAGGGATGGAGGCTGACCCCAGATGACCGCTGCACAGTGTCATGCTTCTCATGCCACGAGTCCCACTGACCTTCTCTTCGCTCCAGCTGTTGGGTTGCAAGTAATTCCCGCCACGTCCCTCCAGCAACATCTGGATCTCCCCACCCCTCTCTTCATCCATTGAGACCTGCCTGGAGAAGTGAGAGCTCTTGTTCCCGCAGGAAGGACCCAGGGGTGGTGTGGAGGAGGGACTGGCAGGGAAGCTCTGCAGTGGGCTGTCATCTGGAGTCAGGTCGGACGGGGTAGTCCCTTTGCGGTACAACTCAGGGCTCTCTTGTTGGAGAGGTGTCCCGGTGGAGAGGACCTCAATTTCATCGCTCGAGTTCTGGTGCTTCGGTCTCTGGCATTCAAGACCTTTTTGGGTAGTCATTAAGTGAAAAGAGAGAGGGAGAAATGCAACAGGATTATTTCTATTCTGTGGGCACCCACCAGGTTTTTCATGTCAAAGAATAGGGCTGAGAGTGTTGGATGGCAGGGGAACCGTAGGGCAAGTTCAGGACAACAGCAGTGTAGCACAATAAACAGCTGCTTCTACTAGAACATGGTGCTCTGCAGCATGGGAAATAGTTTGGCATCAGCTGCCAGCATTGTCAAGACAGAAGCATTCTGCACTATGGTTGTGATTCTCCACCACTGCTAACCCAAGGGCTACCAAGCCTTTTAGAAACCACTTTTAGAAACCTGCTCCTTTAGCCCCAACAGTTCTCGCTACCCATGCTGCCGGTAAGCACCCTGCTTGCTTGGGGACATATGTGAAGGACCACAGCCCCAGCAAGGTGGGGAAGTTGCTTACAATTCAGAGCTGCTGGGAGCCCTGTGCCCTACCTGTTCTCTGCCTACAGCCCTGCTTTCCCTGGCAGGTTGCAGGGATGGGCAGCTTGCAGCCCCGCTTGAAAGCAGCCTGTGCTGTAGCAGCACAGACTGCTACATGGCATGCAGTCACTCTAAGCCTGCTAAGGATGTTAAGATGATTTTTGGAGACCAACTTTTTCCATCAGTTCCCAATCTGCAAGCATGAAAGGGAAATCTGAGATGAACCCATGGTTCATGCTCATGTGTTCTAGGCGCTACTGGGATCACCCCACAGCCTTCACACCTCTCCCTGTACAGGAAATGCATTGGCTTTGCGGCTGAGAGGTAAAGAATCTCACCTCAAAGTTTTCACAGGAAGATGGTCTCATCTGGGCAGATATGCAAGCCTCCCATTAAGAACTCCACCCCCCCCACCCCCCCCCCAAACCATATATTGAACAGCTTTCCTGCCCTAGACATGGACATTTTCCCACACAGCCCTCTTTGCTGGATGTGATGGAGAGCACACGGGTAAGCATGCCTCACGTGTTCAGGCAGGAACAAGGTAGCACATTCAGGGCTATGTGAGTACAATATACACTCTCATCCTTATTTCACTGTGCTGAATACAGTTCATCCCCTTTGAGCCCAGAGCACACCCCAGACAATGTCTCCCTGGGGACAGGGACTTGGGGAGTGTCTTCTGCTGAAGGTGACTACCTGGCAAAAAAACATGTTGCTTCTCTGGACAATTAACAAAAGCTGCAACTTATCATTGATGAAATACCAAAGTGTTTCAAGGGGATACAAGCTAATAGTGTTAATTCTCATTTTACCCTCTCAAGGCATAGTTGTTCCATCTAAAGACATGCTAAATTACGTGAATAATTTGATGAATATATTAACTGCCTAATGCCCCTGAAATGCACCTAATTGCAATTGTTATGGCTAGACAAGAAATGAGTCTCAAAAAGAAAGAACTCAATTTCTTACCATGGTTTAAAAGTAAATGCACTGAAGCTCCTGTTCTACTCTCTACAATCTTCCTGAGTAATTTTCTCTATCACATCTTTTTGGGGTGCTGCTGCTGCTGGGACATTCCTTTTCCTGCAGCTGCCCCCGTGTCCCACCACACTATGATCTGGATACATACAGGGAATGCCAGGAGTGTGGGGATGGATGTCCCCATGGAAGCACTCACACGGGAGGTAAATAGTAACAAGGATGCTTGGAAATTTCCGACTGAAGCAATTTCTTGATGGGAAATTATCTCTTAATGACTGTCTTTTGTCTTATTATTTTCTACAGAAAAGTGTGTTTTGGGTCAATACTCATATTTCAGTCTTAGTCTGTTCCCTGTGTTCCTGTTTGTGGGAGATGAGACAAGGGGGAGCACAAAATTACAGAATGAAATATATAAACCTTTGGAATCAGTTTTAAGTAGTGTTAAGTTTGATGGCTTTGTAATGGAAAATTACTTAGGTGCATGATACACAGAAAAAAAAGTAGACTACAGATAGAGAACATACTGAGAATTCTTGTACAAGATAAATCGTTATAGTTGTGACATAGTTTTAAGAAAAACAGTCTAGAAGAACAGGACACAGGGATAAGGAGTATCTGGTAACGGCAGGTGTCCAGGATGGGCTACAGTTAAACTAAGAGATAAGTAGGAGGACAGGAGGATTATTATGTCTCTGGTGCTAATGAACCAATTAAGCTGGTATAAGCATCTGCTGCGCGTGCTCCAAAGGTGGCCAGAAGTGATGAAGATTGTTAGAAGAAGTAAACGACCCTCAGAGACCACCACCACAATTCTGTACGCATGCAGGGAACTTTCTGGAAAATTAAGTAATCCATACGTAGCCTCATGAATATGTATGTATGCCCAGGGACTATATAAGGGCAGCTTGTGTAGCAATACGGGGACACACGTTAGGAGGATCTATCCCCTGTGTCTCCCGGCGCCGCAATAAAGAATACCTTCTTGTCAGCTTGAAAACTTTGTTGGCAAGTTTGTTCCTGGAGTTTTCTACGAATCAGAGACTGAATCTCCTGAGATCTATCTGGGGCCCCCAAGCAATACTTGTACTTGTGGGAAATAGTCATGAAGGAGAAAGGTGGAGTTCACCCCCTCCATCTTCACACAGAATAACTATCTCGACAAAAAATACAGCCTTGTTTTTTTGGCTGTTTTTCAGATGTTCCTGTTTCAGCCACCCTCCAATATCACAGATGGGAAACTGAGGCAGGGAAGGAATAAATGGTTTCATATGAGAAAGGTGTAAAGCCAGCTACCAGAACGGGCACACCCAAGACTTAGGGTGTCCCTGTTTGTTTCAGGCTTTAACTGATCTTCCCCAGTTCAGTTCTCCAGGGCTCTTGCTGGAGTTGCAGGGACTTGAAAGCTTCCCTCCAGCTCCAATGACCCCAAAGCTGATCTCTAACATCACAACCAGCCACAGCCTCACTGCACACACTGCTCCTGTGCCTTCTCACTGATCCCAATCTTCCCAGGTTCCCCAAGCCCCATGACAGAGGCAGGAAAGCCCAATGATGCTTCAGCATCCTCCTGGAGACCCACACCAGGGCCCATGTTATTACGCACCATCACATCTTAAATCTTCCCCACCCAGACCTGCAATGAGCTGAGCAGGTTCTCTTCTGCTTCCCCATGGGTTAATTCCCTGAGTTCTGCAGCCCCTGGCTGTAGCTCGGGGAGGAGCAGGGGCAGCAATGCTGGGGCATGGCTGCCGCTCCAGCCCCGGAGCCCCACAGGGATGCAGGCATTTCCTTGCAGAGGAACTCAACAGATGCATGGTGCCATCTTGCCAGCTTTTGACACTCGAGGATGTGCAACAATTATTCTGAGCTAAAATTAGTCATGGAGCATGTGATGTTCCTGGAAGAACGGTTGTGAGAGCGTGAAGGAGGATGCAGAGCACCAAATCTGGATTTCCAGCAGGACTGAGGCAGCCACGCGTGGCCGCAGCATCATCATGCCCCTGAGGACCCACATATGGGATTGGGGAGCAGTGCTGAGCTCCTGCCTCTGCTACCAACATACTATTGTCACCTTGGGGGAGTCACTCCACCAGCAGCAGCTGACCCCACTGGCAGCTGCAACCAGTCATCTGGCAGAGCCAGGACCAGGGAGGCACAACCACAGCAAGCATGATGGGTATGTGGAAGATCCCTGCAGCAGAAAAGGAAAACCACAGGGGAGAGGGTGATGCAGGTTACTGAGCAGGGATATTTTTGGCTTTTGCAGGTAAAAGCCTTGCAGCACTGCTGTGGCATGTCTGGGGTTGCTGGAGCCAGTGCCCACAGGTCTGGAGTCTGTCTGTTTAAATAGGGGCTGTGTTGCAAGGATGATTTGGGCAAGGATGATTTGGGCCAGGATGCCTGTGGGCCTGATGGTGCGATGCTGTGAAGGTGAGAGGCACACAGAACTCATGAAACCTTGTAAGGTAGACACATCCAGCACCTGTGCTGCTGTGTAAAGGGGATGGCAGGCAGCACCTGCAGCACTGTGCAAGGTGGGCACATATAGCCCCTGAAAGGACATGCAGCGTGGTGTCAGCTCACCCCATCCCTGCTGCAGCTCCTCCCAGCCTGAGGTTACGGGGTCTGTGGGGTGGTGAAGCTTCTCACAGCTATTATCTGCCTGACTTGGTCTATGGGCACTCCCAGGTTTCCCAACACATCTTGGATGGTGTGTTTGTTTTTTAATGTGCTCTAAGTGGAAACTCCTTCCCCCCCTCTTCACTCACACACAGCCCACCCAGACATGAGCACCAGAAACACAAGCCCCAACACAAGTCAAGCACCATATCCTGGTCTAGAAGCTAGTAAAAAATGTATTACCTAAAAATATCTTTTCAAGAGGTGATTAAAAACCAGCAAAGTCTCTTGGCAAGAGGAAATGGAGATGAGGAATACCTCAGGGCTGAAGAAGCCCCTGGGACTGCACAGCCCTGCGAAAAAGCTCAGATCTTGATATACAAATTGGACCTCTGCAGGAGGAGAAATGCCAAGGGGTGTTTGAACAGAGCTGCACCTTCTTCCAGATAGCACAGAGCTGTGTGGTGCTCTGCATCCTCTGCTGGGGGGATGCTTGAGCCCCTGAAATGCCCATTTGCATGTGGCCATGTCCTGGAGGAGGGCTTTCCACCCCCACTACCCCATCTCAGGTAGGTTCCTGGCTGGACCCAGACCTCAAACCTTGTCTGGCTCATTACCGCTGAGCTATGGGATTCCCCCAGACACCCCTCCCCCTGCAACTTCCACGGTGAGTTGAGGACTTGTGCATGGGCTGGCTGGTCCAAAAGATGAAATGGGCCCTTTTTCCCGTCCTGAGGAAACAGTACCAACATGAGTCACCAGCACCAGGCCCTCGATCAATTAAACCGAATGAGTAATCTTCAGTTAGAGATCTGGAAGGAGGAGAAAATAATGATAGGCACCTCCTAATGAGGGTTCAGTGCAGAAAACTTCTGAATAAAACCATTCACATAGACTAATTACTAGATTAATTGCTATGTTAATTATTGCTGGGAGGACTTGGAGCTTTCCACTCCCTCTCACTCCCAGATAGGCACAGCCTTTGTGGGGTGAATCCACCCCGTGTACCCACTGGCTGCAGACCCCCGCCTGACCATGGCTTTGCTTTGGCTTTGCTTTGGCTTTGCTTTGGCTTCCTCCTCCCTGAGCCTTTGCTGAGCTTGAGCTTCTTGTCAATGAGCAAAAATTAGGACAAACCAGCAAGAAATGTCGAAGATGATGGATGGAAGGAAGAGCCACCAGGCAAACCTCAAACACACATTTCCCCCAACACCTTTGCAATTGATTTGCATGCTCAAGTGATGGATTAGCTACCAATACATGGGAAATCAGGAGCCATAAAAGTCATGGGGGTAAAATCAGTGACTGCCTCTGGGATCATTTGTCTTTGAATTTTGCTTTCAGAGCTCTTGCTGGTTTTTTTTCCGTGCAATTGTCAAAGACTATGAATTAAAAAAAAATGGTGTGAAAAGAGGAGATCCCTGTAACCACAGGACTGCACAGGGTGGAAGTGCTGAATATTGAAAGCCTTGTGTTAATACCTTTGAAAACTGGTGGTTTAGGGCAGTTTCCCACCCCAAGAGTCCAAGTGAGGGACAGGAGCTGCAAGCACAGATGGAGCCTCCATGTAGGGCTCATTTCTGGGGGTTTTGGGTCTCTGCATGGCTAAGCAAGGTAGAGAGTGGCACAGGGCAAAAGCCACATCCATGGGGCTGGCTGGCATGACAACATGCACTGACCATTTTCCCTGTGCTGGAAGGAAGGTGAAAACTCTTTGGCAGTGATCCTGGCGATCCGTGCTTCCTCCTGAGCTTTCTGCGCCGCCGTCACAGCTGCCTCTGCCTTGGCCCTGGAGTGAGAGGTCCTGCAAAGCAACCAGAGAGACAAAGACGACATTAGGCAGCTTCCCTCTGCAGATCAAGGCATAGAGAAACACGAAGTTCCCCCCATGAAACCCTTTTGCTCTGATGCCCTGTGATGGAGGAGCCGCTGCTGGTAGCCGGGGCTTCTTGAGGAACAGGTAATGCTACATCAACATGTTCATGAGCCGCTTCCCAGTCTGCAAATCACCCAGGTGGTTTGGAAATAGGGGCAGGTTTCTTCGTTTCCCTGGGGATGCATCACCTTGAAGCAGGCTAGTGCCTTTCATCATGCTCTGTGGGGACCTCAGCCTGGCAGATATCTGTAGCCTCTGGGCCTGAAGACCTGAATTTAAAGATGGTGGGTTTTTTCTTGTAACCAAACACATTTGGTTTTGGATGTAAAAGCAAAGATTTCCACCCCCACCACCATGTTCTGCATAAAATGATGGATGCAAATACAAGCAGGGTTTGTCACCAAGAGCAGAGGCAGGAGCGGGGTCTTGCCATCAGTACCACCTCCATCACCCCTTAAAACAGCTTGGCAGAGGGCTGGATGATCTCCAGAGATTCCTTCCAACCCTAATGATTCTGTGATTCTGTTATCAAGGCATTGTTTTTCACCTGGACAAGTGACTGTTCCCTGTACTCACCCATTACCGACTATTTCCCTGACACTCATGATGGATGGTATTTCATCACTCAAGATCTACACCCTCTTATCCAGCCCCTCTACAGTGTTCCTGTGAACATCCTTTGGAGGCTGGTTTGCCCCTTCCCCTTAGCTGAGCTGTCAAAGCATTTAAAAAAAATACCCTTTCCTACCCACCCTTGTGCAGGCAGCATTATAAATAGCTCTGTTGATTTCTTTTCCCTCCAAAATCAAACTCTCCATCTCCTTTAATTTTTTTTTTTTTTGTTCTGCCACTCTCTGAATTCCCTCAAATTTTTCAACATCTGCTGGGAGAGGAGTGCCATTTCTGACAAGCTCATATAAATGGAAAATAGGGCTAGTAACATGCCTACCATTGCATCATGCAGCACAAGCCAGGGATATGGAGCTAGGTGTGTGCATGCCTGTGTGCTGTCACCTCTTTGAGCCTGGGCAAGACGTCTGGTCCCTGCTCCTGGAGTTGACCTGTCACTTGTTTTCAAGTGCTGACAAGTTGGTTTTGCTCTAACAAATGCTTTATTTATATAAATTGCCTGCTTTGGAGTAGCTGAGGGTTCTATCAAAAGTGGTGGAAGGGCTGTGGTGATGCTGTTGCAGGTCCTGCAGGTCCTCCATGACTGATGTAACCAAAAAATTGAGTTTAAATGCACTCACTCTGCTCAACACTCACTCAGACCATGCTCCCCTCTCCAGCATTCATCACCTCCCCTTTTTTTTTTACCAAAATAGGTCAAAATCACCATCCCTGGGGGATGGATGGATTTGTATCTCTGAAAAAATCGCTCCAGAGATTTCTGGACCAGTTCACCTCTGTGGACTCCAAGACCAGCCCAGGAAGAGCAGCAACTTGGAGCTTTGGTGCAGAAAGAGTTAAAAATCAATCACATTAATTAAGCCATCTCCAATCTAAAACATACTTGATACCCACAAAGCAGATGTAATGCTGAGTGCTGCACAGAGGCACAGCAGGATTAATTGCTTGTAATGCTCTCTAAGATGTTTGAAGGAGACGCGCCGTCAGAGTGAAAAGCAGAATTATGGTGATCTATATGTTGCATAATAGAAGACATAAGTATTTCCAAATAAATGCAAGTAATCCAGTGAGTGCTCACATGATGTCATTGTCACATCCTAATTTTAACAGCTGTCTCCTCTATACATGCTCGCTGCTCATAGCCTGTGCTAAATCTTAATTCCCCTGTTAACTGTTTGAATTCATTTCCTTGTAAAGTGGGTCTTCCCCCAGAACACATAGATGGGGCCCAAACTAATCACTCTTCTCCTGCCATAAATCTTTGCCGGACTGAAACGCCATCCTGGAAACCACAAAATAAGGCCGGATCCTTCCCTATGGATTCATCACAGCTGGAGGAGGAGGCTGGGGATGTTCAGAGGTGGGAGGAATTAAACAGATCCCCTTGCATCACTCCATTACCTCCAGTGGTGTCCTCCACCCTGTGATGAGCTCACTGTCTTGTTTGCAAGAGCACAGTGCCCCTCTCATCTTATCTGAGCTGATGAAAAGTTGCACATCTGGAAGGTGCTCATCTGGGTTCCTTCTGCCACTGCTGATCTGGAGGAGAGTGTTTTGTCAAGGATGGGGCTGGGAAGAGCCACAATGGTGATGGTTAGGTGTGGTTTATAGATTTTGAGACCCAAGGGTCTGGTCTGGGTAGGGGCAAAGAGTCCACACTGGGTCTGGCTTGGAATATTTTTCTTATGAATTTTTTGCCAAGCCAACTTATCAGAGGATTACCAGGCAAATGGTCAAACTGGCAAGAAGAGCTGGCAGGAGGCAGGGAAAAAGTGCAGCCAAATTTCTGTAAATCTTTGCAGATCTCTTGTGATTTGGCCAGAACTGACAAGGGAAAGGATAATATCTGCAAGTGATTCATAATGTCAACTTTATCAGCTCCAGCTAATCTATAAGATACTGGAATAGCCTGATTTGCAAGGAAGAACTTGGCTTTTTAGGAATGCCAACAGCTACTCTGGCCTGGCTTTGTGTGAGCAAGGAGCTGGTGCAAGGGCTTCTGCTGCAAATACAATGCTCAAGGCCAGTTTAGCCAAAAAGGGGTGAACTCTAAGCAAAATCTGTGACACTTGATGGTTTCAGGAAAAATAGAAGCAAAATTAAAACCAGGCAAGGCTTGAGTTGTGTTTAGGTTAATGGACCATTTTGGCAGAACAAGTGGGACAAACTGCTTGAAAATTAGTCTGTAAATTAGAGCAAATTTACAGAACACCAGAAACATCCCTGAACAGAGATGGGGCTGTTTGGAAGTTGTAAATGTGACACCTGTAACTGCACCTGGTGTCACAAGAAAACTGTTTCTTTTATGAGTCTGTCTCCTCTATCCAGCTTTGTTTGAGTGCAGTGATGGACAAACTTGAACCAGATGAAGGACTTGCCATCCTTATTCCTTTCTTTCTTGAATTCCTGTATGAAAAACATGCTCTTCTTAAATTAAAAATAGGTAGCAGACTGAGCAAAAGTATGTTTGGGGCCAAAGGAAGCTATGTTCTGAACTCAGGGCGAAATCTGCATTACTTGTGGTTTAAATGTGAAAAAGCATCATTCGGGCAAGATTCCTGGAAAAGAAGGTCTGTTTTCCAGAATTCACATGTCCTTTTGCAAGCAAGACCCTTGTTTCTCTGATGCCCCGTGAACTAAAAGCTCATCTGGGGGAGATCCCCTCCTTGGTGGGATTTAGGCTTCACAAGGAAGTATGAAAATGCTACTTTATTGTCAGGATCCTGCTGCAGGGATGAAAATCTCCAGCCCTCCTCCATCCCATGACAAGAGCTGATGGAAACCTCCCCTGAGCTCTCCAGATAGCCCCAACTCCTCAACAGGAGCACACAGGAGATCACAAGTACTAAGCCCTTTGCTCAGTATTGAGCTGATTTCAGCAGGATTATTAGGTCTTAATCTTTTCTATATTGCCTGTACACCTACAAATCAACCATGCAAAGGAGCACAAAAAAACCCAGGCTCCTGGTGTAATGAGTAAATTCCTGTTTGTTAATCAAATCTTGCTTGCTTAGGAGTTACTTGCTTAGAGACTTGCTTGCTTAATAGCTACTGGAAAATTACGGTGCTTTGACATGTTGCTTATAGACCGCGGGTATCTGTTAAAGTAAACGATGCATGGGGAAGGCGATAAGGAGCCTTCCTTCCCACACCCACCAGGAGACAGAATGAGACCCCTTATCTACAGATCACACAGATGAAGAGGACGCCAGGAGGTGACATGTATATCGGATGAAGAAGAGTATAAAACCAGTGACTTTGGGGAAGTGGGGTGCGTGCCGTTGGCGGAGCGGAGACTCCCCGGCCACCCAGCGCTGTTTTGCTTGCTGTCACTTGCTCAATAAACTGATTTGATTCATTGGTCTGGCTCTCGTCAATTTATTTGAGCCACATTTATAACAAGCTCATCAGCCTTCATCAGTTAGAGCATCCTTCATCCAGCACCTCTGTGGCCCCAAAAGACTGGCACAATAAGCTGACTACAAGAGCCAGGGCTGGTGCAACCCAGGGCCAGTATCTGTCCAGATATTTCCCTCAGGGTGTGGGGAGATGGCAGCAATTAGCAACACGTTTGTTATTTTCCCTATCTGGTATTCATTGCCCCAATAAAACCCACTCTTAATTCCAGCTTGACTCTTTTCACAGATCTTCTGGCTTGGTTGTTATTGCACTAGTCTTGCCTTGAGTGATTTGTGAAGGCAGTAATACAGTTCCAGTACCCAGGGGGTGGAATATTAGATACACCAATTAGCTATCTGTGCATAAATTGGCTAGGGATGTTAAGGATAACAGGAAGGGATTCTATAGGTACATAACGAATAAAAAACAGACAAGGGACAATGTAGACCCCCTCTGGAACCTATCGGGAGAACTGGCTACAAAGGATTTGGAGAAGGCTGAGGTTCTGACGGACTTCTTTGCCTTGGTCTTCACTGGCAAAGGCCCTGACTGCACCACCCAAGGCTTGGAAGGCAGACGCAGGGACTGTGCGAATGAAGACCTTGGGCCCACAGTAGGAGAGGATTTGGCTTGAGACCATCTTAAAAACCTAAACGTACACAAGTCATAGAATCATAGAATCATAGAATCATAGAATAGTTAGGGTTGGAAAGGACCTTAAGATCATCTAGTTCCAACACCCCTGACATGGGAAGGGACACCTTACGCTAAACCATATCACCCAAGGCCTCGTCCAACCTGGTCTTGAACACTGCCAGGGATGAAGCATTCACAACCGCCCTGGGCAACCCATTACAGTGCTTCACCACCCTAACAGGAAAGAATTTCCTCCTTACATCCAATCTAAACTTCCCCTGTTTAAGTTTTAACCCGTTACCCCTTGCTCTATCACTACAGTCCCTAATGAAGAGTCCCTCCATAGCATCCCTATAGGCCCCCTTCAGATACTGGAGTAACGAGTGGTGTCCCTCAGGGATCGGTGTTGGGACTGGTCTTGTTCAACATCTTTGTTGGTGACATGGACAGTGGGATTGAGTGCACCCTCAGCAAGTTTGCTGATGACACCAAGCTGTGTGGCTTGGTTGATACGCTGCAGGGAAGGAATGCCATCCAGAGGGACCTTGACACACTTATAAGGTGGGCCAGTGCCAACTTCATGAAGTTTAACCACAAAAAGTGCAAGGTCCTACACCTGGGTCGGAGCAATGCCAGGCACAGCTACAGGTTGGGCAGAGAAGAGATTCAGAGCAGCCCTGCGGAGAAAGACTTGGGGGTGTTGGATGATGAGAAAATGAACACGAGCCGGCTTCAGTGTGCGCTTGCAGCCCAGAAAGCCAACCGTATCCTGGGCTGCATCAAAAGGAGCATGACCAGCAGGTTGAAGGAGGTGATCCTGACCCTCTACAATGCTCTCGTGAGACCTCACTTGGAGTATTGTGTGCAGTTCCGGTGTCCTCAACATAAAAAGGACATGGAACTGTTGGAACAAGTCCAGAGAAGGGCCACGAGGATGATCAGGGGACTGGAGCACCTCCCATATGAAGACAGGCTGAGAAAGTTGGGGCTGCTCAGCCTGGAGAAGAGAAGGCTGCATGGAGACCTCATAGCAGCCTTCCAGTATCTGAAGGCAGCCTACAAAGATGCTGGGGAGGGACTCTTCATTAGGGACTGGAGTGATAGGACAAGGGGTAACGGGTTAAAACTTAAACAGGGGAAGTTTAGGTTAGATATAAGGAGGAAGTTCTTTACTGTGAGGGTGGTGAAGCACTGGAATTGGTTGCCCAGGGAAGTTGTGAATGCTCCATCCCTGGCAGTGTTCAAGGCCATGTTGGATGGAGTCTTGGGTGACATGGTTTACACAGGTATCCCTGCCCATGTCAGGGGTGTTGGAACTAGATGATCTTAAGGTCCTTTCCAACCCTAACTATTCTATGATTTTATGAATCTATGATTTCAACCACTAGGGCCCTAAGATGCTTGGAAAACAAATACATCCACATCTTGCTGCACACATCTGGGAGGAGGCTGCAGCGAGATGCTGGTGATGGGCACCACTCCATGCACCTCTTGCCACATTTAGCCTCACCAGGATGGACCTAGTGATAATGAAAAGCTCTTCTCTGCTGTAAGGGTCAACTGGCCCCAAAGTGGCTGGGTTGGAGACAGCCATGTGTGGGACACAGCAGCATTTTCTCCATCCACAGCTACCACATCCAGCTCCCACATCTGCCTACCAACAGCTCACAGGAATGATGAGAAAATGCCAACCCAGAGCAAAAATGCTCCCCACAGAAAGCATGCCACAAACTGCACCCCCATAACCTCATTACTTTATACCATCCTGGAAGGTGCTGAGTGGGGACAAGGACTTTGCTTGGCTGTGCCCCAAACCCGGTGTACCACCACCCCCCAGTGCAGCCAAGCCCTAAGCAGAGTTGGGTTGGATGTAGACCTACACAGAAATCTCAGCTGCAAACAGTAGCCACCAAATCAGACCTAATAAAAGTAACATCAGATGCTAAAACACTGCAGAAATATGCTCCATGACAAGCTGCTGTCACCACTCTCTGGAGCTCTGGTCCTCATGGGCTGAAAGGATGGAGGGGACAAGAATGTTTGGTTAAATTTCTTGTCATGTTGAGTGCTGCTTGGGGCTGACCTGGCCCCATGGCACATATTGACTGGTCCCCTGCACCCTCCATGGTGGGTGCAGGCAGAAGGGAGAGGGGTTGGGTGTGCCCTGGGCAGCCAGGCAGGGGTGGGCAGACCCCTCTGCAGTGCAAGTGTTTGCCACAGCCCTGATGGATGTGGGAGGGGAAAGAAACATATACCATCTCGTTGTCACAGCAACGAGCAGCTCCTGCCTGCCTCAAACTTCAGAGCCCACCCAGAAGGAGCCTCTTTCCTCATCCCTGCTGACTGCATGAGTTTCTCCTCCCTGTCACCTGGGGATTTTTGAACACCCAGGAGCCCAAAAGCCAGACAGCACCCCCAAATTACCTGCTTCTCAGGAGGCTTCTCCAGATGGGGGGCCATGCATGAGCTGCTGGGTCTGAAGTAGGGTTTGCCCACTCAGCCCCACTGCCTACCTGCACTCGCTTTGATCCTCAGCTGGTGAGTGCTGCTCATCCCAGCGCATCCCAAGCACCCTGTGGGATCCCCTGGATAGGATGCTGTTGCTGGGGACCTGCTATGGCAGTAGGTGCCCCTGCTGATCCCCAAACACCAGCATGCCCAGAGGCCAGCAGACGGGGCTGGGTTTGCAGGTCTGTGCTGCCTCCAAGGCAAAGCCCGTGAAAATTTCCACTTAAGCAGCCAGCAGCACAACAGGGGAAGGAACCCAGAGCCCTGCTCTGCCAGGAGAGAATCTGGGCTTTTAATTATTTATGCTTCACCTCCATGCTATGGTGATGAGTGTCAGAGCAGACAGACGCATCCAGATAAAGGAGAGAAGACTGCTGCCTGTTTCTCCAGAGAGAGCAGAGGTGAGCTGGAGGGCTATCAGACCCTGCACCAGTCCTGCCCCTCACCTCTCCCCTTGGAAAAAAGTGCTTCATCCCTAGCTCTTCTCTCTGTTACTGCTATCCTGGAGGGTTTATCCCCAGGACCAAAGGGTTAGGAAGTTGCCACCTGTCATGGCTATATGAAGATCCCCAGAGATGTTGCTCTGTTGGATGGGGACCAGCCATGGCTGCCTGACAGTGGTAGGGCTGTGGGACAGCCTTCATTACTATGGTGACCAGCTTTGAACCCACAAACTCCATAAGGCAGTCCAACCCTGAGGAACTGCTGCTCAGGGTGGAATCATCAAGACATCAAGACTCACAAGGATGCTTCATGGCAGGGTGTTCACTGACCCAGCCTTGCTTGGGTTCACCATCTCCAGCAGGTTTTGCTTTGGGGATGGATACCAGATGTGCTTTAATTGAGCAGAATGAGTTTAGCAAAGCTATAGGACCTGGTCACATGTTCCCTTCTGCTATCAAGGTCCATGAACAGGAGCTGGTGCTGCTAGCACAGAGCTCACTCATTTCCCATTGGGGTAAACCTAGCCTGTCTCCCATGTGACCTGCTCCTGATGTTGAACCAGGAAAACCAACAGTCCACAAATAACATTCCATGTCCCTGGAGGGCGACACACAGGGATGGGGTGGAGGGTATTTGGGCCACGGTTGCAGCGAGGTTCTGCTCTCCCCATAGGCAGCAAGCAGGCAGTGAAGGGCTGATGCCCAACATTGAAAAGGGGCGGCAGAGGTGGGCTAAAATTGAAAAGAAGGTCTCACCAGATGGTGGGCTGAGCACCAGGCACAGCCACATTGATGCTGAGATGGGATTTCAGGGTGCTGAGCACCCTGAAGAATTGGGAACTTTCTTAGTCACAACTTTAAAGAGGTAATCAGATGGCTCTGTGGGTTAAATCTCCCTGGGATTTTCAGGGGGAAATTTGCTTAGCAGGGTCTATGGTCAAATCCTTTAATTTCCTGGATTAGGAAGCCAGGACAGCTAGTTATTTTCCTGCATGGAGGAAGCAACAGAAACCTCATTGCTTGAGGCTTTTCAAACTGACTGCAAGAGCACCCAGGGACTGTGAGCCTCCCCCCCCCCCATGGCAGTGCCAGTCCCTCCAGCATCCCAATCTCTGTCTGTACTGGGAAGTGACGCTCAGGAACATCAGCAAGGAAAATAGCATTTTTCCTTCACTCTGCATTTTCATCTCAGTTGTGCTCCTGATATTGCTTTCTCCTCTCTCTATGGAGGAAGGGGCTTTGGGGGGGAAAGGAGCATGGAGGTGTTGGGGATGTTGCTTCAGGAAAACAGGTGGGAGGGCTGGGGGGGGGGGGGGCACTGCAGCCAGCAGGAACACATGCCAGGAAACCCAAAAAGGGATAGCTGGGCAAGGGAAAAAGCACACAGGTCTCCCTCGCGAGATGGGAAAGCAGCATAGCTGTAGCATAGGGATTTTCCCCTCAGCTCTCCTCTGTTATCGAAACTTTGGGGTGCAGCACTGCTGGGATGCAGCATGGGAGCAAGCAGGGACATGTCACAGCTGTTCCCACTGACGCAGCCAGGAGGTTTAGGGGGCTGGGATGCTACAGTCAGCACCTAATCCTTGGGCCTGCCAGGTTTGGATGTACCCCCACCAGTCTCCTTGCACCCCACAGAGGCTGAGGATGAGGATAGAGGAGAGCGATAAGGCTGTGAGCCAGGCAGCTGTGCAGGCTGGGGGAGGATCTCTCCCTTTCCTCATGAAGATCACTGAGAAAAGCAACGCTGCAGTTTCTGCTCATTGAATAGGAAAAAGAGCAGAAAGGAAAATCAGGGGCTGGATTTTTGTGGCTGCTGTTGGCTTTTCCTTTATTTTTTTTCCCCCATCTGATGAAGGGCTGCTCCACCCAAAAGCTAGAAGGCTTCAGCATGAAGAAGAGGCTTCACCACCCTCTTCTTCAGCTCATTCCCTCTTCCCTGTATTGTGCAGTCAGTCAGGGTGGGCAGGAGATTGTTGTGTTAGTGGGGGCATCTAACACTGCTCAGGGGACTATCATCATCCTGCACCGAGAAGGGCTGATTCTGCAGCAGGAGAGCAGTGCCAGCCACTCAGCCCATGTGCTAAGCCAGTAAAATGCTTGGATCAGAAACCAAGCAGCTGATCTGGGCTGCGATGGGCTGCTATGTGATGCTAAGAGGAGGAAGAGGAGGAGGAGGTGGCAGCCTCCCCTTTGGCCCCCCATGCTGGCCCCCACCTCCTGCCCAGCTCTCCAGGGCAGCCCCTTCCCATGGAAGCTGTGGCTGCCAGGAGTGAATCACCCTCCCATTCCTCCTGCTGCACTGCTGGACGGTGTCATCCCTGCCTGTTTCCATCTGGTCTTGCTGAAAAAGCGACCATGCTCCAGCACTGGCACAGCTCTCCTATCCCGGCTTTGTCACACATCCCAAGACCCTTCTCCAGCTTCATTCTATGGCAAAACCATCCCCTCCAGCTGGACTCTGCTGTAGACCTGCTGTAACACAAGCCGTGTCTGCCAGGACTGCATGATTTTGGAGATCTTCCCCAATGAGCACAGGGAGCAGATCCGACTGGGACCATGGCAAATCCAACGGGCTGTGAATCTCTGCCCTGACCATGTTATTTCATCAGGACCTAGCAATGTTGGAAATAATTATACAAACGCATGTCACACACCTGGGCCACGGAGCCAGGGTGGTTTAGTTCATATTTGGCTCAGAAGAGAGGGAAGGCGGTGGGATCCACCAAGTTGGGAGTCATGGTTGAAGGATGGGAGAGCAATGAAAAGATAGGGGCTAGCAAAATTCACACTGAGCTGCTCTCTTATAAGCTAAAAAGGACCCTGCTGAGTTTTTTCCAGTTGGATTATTTTGTAAAGCATCATTCCTATGAAAGGCACTTAATTTTCTAGCCTGTTCATGCCTGTGCATGGATGTGCCCCTCCAGCCCTGCACTGCAGCGCAGGCAGAGAGGTAACTAGCAGTCGAGGACTCGCAGAGCTGGCCCTGCACAAGCATTCCACCTAGTCCTGACTTTTGACACATCCACAAAAAAGCTTAATGCTGCAAATCCTGTCTGAGCAGGAAGTTATTAAATTGGCATTGAAGGAGAATTTAGTCACAGTGCAGACAGCAGATCCCTCAAGAGCTGGTAATGAGTAAGGATGCAGTGCTTTGGGATGCCATCTGGGGATCTGCTATTCCTCGGGTGTCCTGAACTAGAGGTGGAAATTGCGCTCGCCAGTGAGTCAGATGTGCCTGTGTCATCCCATCTGACAGCGGCACAGGGATGGGAGGAATAACAGATGATCCTAATCTCTGCTGCCACAGTATTGCCTGATTCCTGTCACACACCGGAGCTTGTGCACAGGCAGGAGGGGGGCAGGGAGGGGACAGAGGGAAGGAGCTGGCAGGAAGGAAAGCCAGTGTGCTGTGATGCAGCGCAGCTATGTGTCAATGGTAAAGCTTGCTGGAGGCTGCCAGCCTTGGTCTTTGCACAGGAGCTGGTTGGGGGGAGAGAGGGCAGGAAGGAAAAAGAAAATGCTGCCATAAAGAGAATTACCTCCTGTCCCAGCTGATCTCAGCCCTTGAGTTACCTCCATCCATCCCCTCTGCGTTTTCCTCCCTTTTTCATTGCATGCCTCAAGGAAAGGGTGAAGAGACTGGCAAAGGATGGAGGGTGCATGCTCTCCCTGCATGAGACCCAGAGGATACCAGGTGATGCAGTCAGTGACCCCACTGGTCCCCAAGTAATGCAAAGCCCCAAGCTCTAGCTGGGTTGTATGGCCTCAGCCAAGAAAGCAGCATTTCTCTAAGGGACCATAAGTAGAGGAACTGGCCCCAGAGGTGCCCAAAGAAGGGCTGGACAAGGCAGAGGGAGGCCCTGACACAATTGGTTTGATCCCTGAAGCATTTGCTCAGCCCCATCCCCACAGCCAGTTCTGCTGTGACTCACTTTAGCTTTAGTCCACTGCTGGTTCATCCCTACCATCCCAACCTGAGGAAGGGCACACAAAACCCTTTTGGGGCCACAGCATTCTCCTTAACCCATATCCCTCCTCCTCCTCCCTGCCTCCATCTGCAGCAAAAGCCCCACTGGCAGCATGAGGCAGGGATTAGAGTGAGACTAAAGTGGGAGCCCTGCAGCCACTTCCCCCAGTCATCAGAAAAGACATCAGAAACCTTAAATCAAATGCAGCTAAGTACAATTGCAAAGCTGCAGGCACAGGCCTGAGAGAGTATTAAGCAGCATTATCATGGCTCAGTGTACTGCCAGTAGTGACATTACCACAACTTAAAATGCTTGGGATCAGAACTGCAGAATCTATTCTGTTCTGTGGGTTTTGCCTGGGCTGCATTTCCATTTTTCTGAAGAAAATATCTGTTTGGCTTAAACAACCTTCCACACTTTGCTGTTCAGCTGTCTGGGGCTTTTCTTGCCTTCCTGCTCCCCATCATACTTCAAACGCAAACAAATACTTTGCCCTCACTGCAGCATCCTGAAAGAGCATCCATGATGAGTCTAAACATTTTCCTTTACCTGTCCTCACTACCAGTTTGCCTTTATTCATTTCCTTTTCCTTTTTTTCTCCAGTTTCCCTTTCTGAAGTTGAATGACACTGTACTCCTCCTGAGACTATTGAGCTTAATCATATTTTCTCATCATTGGTGAATGGCTCAGCTATAATTATGTCTGAAAGTGTGTTACTTAGGACTAACCTGAGAGCAGCATCCCCTCCAGGGTGCTAGGTCATCAGCTGCTCCGAGGTGCTGTTATTTGAGGTGCTGTTATTTAAGGTGCTGAACAACAGGGTCCCACAAAGCTTGTGCTGAGTGCTTGCCAAATGCCACCTGTCTGGGACTCATATCCCTAGCACTAGTGATGGCCCTGCCTCTCATAAGTAGTCCAGCCACTAATTACAAAACCTTGAACTGTGGCAGCAGAAAAAAAAACTGGAGAGAATTAGGGTTTATTTGCCTTGCATTAAAACTACCACCATCTGCTGCTGAGAGCTGGAGTCAGTCCTGATCTCTCCCATATGCTCCACATGCATCTATCCTCCACGGCTGGTGGATGTGCTGAAAGCCAAAGGGTGAGGATGAGCTTCCTGGCCCACTTCTCTTGCCTGGATATTATATTTTAGTTGACCATGACACACCAGTGCCTATGGACAACTTGCCTTAGGTATCAATGTTATCACTAATGAGATGGGAGGCAGCATCTTTAGTGCATCCTTCATCCTTCCAGGGTAGCAGAAGAAGAGCGATGGCTCTTGGCTGATAGGAGAGGGGAATGGAGCACCCCATAGCACAAAGAGGACACCCTGAACCTTCATTTTAGACAGGCTGAAAAAGGGCTTCCCCCTTGGCTCCCTCTGAAAACCCATAGTTGATCTCAGTGGTAGTTTTTCAGACCTGATTCACAGCTCTTCTTACCCATTAACTTTATACAAACTATTTCAGCAAATAGGAGATATAAGAAGAAAGTCTTCTTTCATTTTAAATGCATCAAAGAAAATTTGAAAGAATCATCTACTGAACATAAAAATTGTTCCTTAAATGATCTAATTTTCCTGTGTCACAGATAACATTGTACGCTGTTCAGACTAAAACAACTTTAAGAATCCAATTTACTTGTCTCCAGTACACTATGTTTTTAGCCTACTTTCCTCAGGAAATGGGGCTTATGTGATTGTGCTGTTTATCTATATGTCATCACTCCTACACTAATAACTTTTGAATGTGTTGGCCAATTCCAACCAAATCTGACAGAGTGGTAGAGTTTTCAAAAATACTGAAATCTTACAAAATTAATGAAATACGTGGGTGGGCACATATTTTCCCCCACCAAGGGAAAGGCTGCATAGTGAACTCAGCCATATTATTAGACAGGAAAGAATACATACATACACACACATGCACATATACAGACACATACCAGTGCTGTTATAAAATCCCCAGGTGTTGGTAAGCCAGAGCTCACGTTGGTATTAGACAGAGGATATTGTACCCTTGAGCCCCAGAGCCACCAAAGAGCATCAGTATTCCTCCACTAATGTACCTACTGCCTATGTTGTGCATTTCTTTCCATTTGGACAATGCAACTTGGGGTGGACACTGCAGGGGAGTGTTTATTCATTTAGAAGCTTTAAAATTAATCAGACTTATTATATGGAAGCCTTTCTAGCTGGTTCTAGGTTTGTAAAAGCTTGCTATCTTTTGGTTCTGTGTGCTGAGAGACTGTCTCTGCAAAAGTCCTCACAAAAGGGAAGAGCTTGAGGTGAAGGAACACAGGTTTCAGACTGGCATATTGAAGTCCTTGGGCCTCTCCTGAGTGCAGCTGAATTGCATACCCAAGACACTCTCCAAGACCTTGGGGCTGAGCCTGTTCATATCTCTTCCAATTCCCACTCTTGTGGTTTTCCACGACCATTAACACCTGGGGGTGGAGAATGTTAGGTTCTTAGACCTGGCATCCCACAGCAAATTAGATTTCCACATTTCCAGGATTCAGGCATTTCTACTGAGGCATTCACATTCCCAGATGACAGGGTAAACTACAGTCTTTCTGTTGCTCTGTAGTCTGTTTCCTACCTGGCAATCCAGTGGTATTTTTTTTTTTTTTCAAATCTTTGACAATTTGGTACATCAGCTCAAAAACATCATCAAGCCCGAATATGCTCCCAAAGCAGGCCTGGGAGTCTCATTCATATTGCAGATAAGTCATCATCAGACATGCTGATAAAGTTTTCAAGTGTGAGTTTGTATACAAATGATCCAGACCCAACAACTAATCCAGCACAGGAGACTGAGGAGGTACCTGGGTTTTGGCCTAGCCCTAGACCCTTTTCCCCAGCCTGGCTGCTATATGTAGCATTTGCTCATAAAAGAGAAAGGAATTATCATGCTCTAATAAACCATCTCCAGAAAGTGATACAAAGAGCCCTGAATTCAAGAGAGTAGCCTTTCTTCCTCAGCTCACCACTTGTCTAGGAGCTCACTGAAAATCACGATGCTCCAGACACATCTTGGGAGCCATCTAGAAGGTGCTCAGTTGTCCCTGCTTTGAGCTGGGAGTTGGACCCTATTTCAAACTAAATTAGATAATACCCCTTTCCCCCACTCCTTCCTGCTCATTTTCAGCCAGATCAGGTCCATGCCCTGAATCACTGAGCAGTTCCATGATGGCTACAGCCAGCCAGGGGAGGAAGAGGCTTCTTGAGGCTTGTAAGGATTATTTGGGCACCCAGATCTGCTACTTTCTAGCAGAGACTCGGGCAGGGCACGCCCTCCCCAGGCATCAGCTGCAGCCAGTGATTTGACTGCTTTTCCACTCAAAACCTCTTTTGGCAACAGAAATAGCTGGGAATCCTCCCAGTGCAGGCTAACCTGGTTGCCTAAGATGGTTCCTCTTGGCTATAAGTCAGACAGGATAGGAGCAAACAACATCTTAGGAGCTCTTCTGCTAAGAGTATCATCCTGCTTATTAAAGAGGCTAGGGAGAAATGGAGTAAATAACCCAATAGCTCCTAAGTGACAACTATCAGCTTGTGAGCCCCACACCATGACCCACAAGTGTAGTTCCACCACGGTGTAACCACCCCCTGCACAGGCTACACAGCTCTGGGTGACCCTGCATAGCCTTGGTTGGGAAGAGTGTGCATCCACAGCCCACTTGGAATTAGCAGGAGGACAAATCAGCTTGTATTTACCCCATTTTGAACAACACCCATGAGACCTGGACAAGCCCAGCAGCTTGGCTTTCCAGGACGCTATCTGCTCCCACTTTGTGGTCCAGCCAGCACCAACCGCTGCCTGCACTGGCAGACACCCACAGCAATGCTTGCCTGCCTCCAGCAGCTTCCCTAAAACATTCCACTGAGCACCTAGACTGCAAAAAGCCTTTTTCCACTTCTCCCATCCAACCGCAGCCATCAGGGCAGGACCTCTGCTGAGACATCATGTTGGGATGGAGACCACCTTACCTGGATGCAGCAATCTCTGCTTTCTGCTTGGCGATGGTGGCTGCCCGCTCAGCTGCCTCGACAGCCCGATCCACCTTCTCACGGATCTTGCTGGCCCGCAGCGGGATGAGGTTCTTCCTCTTGCCACTGACCAGGATGTTCTGCTTGTATTTTCCCTCCTCCTTGGTGCCATCAGGGAAGGTCATGCAGCCGTAGCCGTGGCGCTTGTTGTTGGCCCATTCTCCCTCATACTTCATCCCATCCGAGCGTTGGCTCACCCCGAAGCCGGATCGCTTGTCGTTCTTCCATTCGCCGATGTAGATCTCAGTGGTGGTGGCATCAATGTCATCTTCAATGACAGAGAGCTCAGCTTCGCCCTCACCCAGGCTAATGGTGGAGTTGATGTCACTGGCGGTGGAGCTGACCGTGCTCATTCCGGCTTCACTCCGGAAAGAGCTCTGCTTGCTCCGCTGGCTGGCCAAGGAGCTCTTGGACTCAGACTTACGGAGCTTGAGCCCACTCAGCAGCGACCGTCGGAAGATGCCCTTCTTCTTGCTCTTGAGGATCTCAGCATCGCTATGGGCCATGAGGACAAAGCCACCCCGGGAGACGGCAGAGCTGCCAGCCACTGCTGGCAAAGAGTCGGGGTGCAGCACCGTGCCATTAGTGTGTTCGCTGCGCAGGGAGTTGATAGATGTCCTCAGGGGTGACCTGATAACTGCAGCCATGCCATAGGGAACGCTCTGCCTAACACCGTAACCCTGGCGCATCCCTCCGACCCACTGGCCCTGGTATGTCCCTGGGAAGAGGAGACAAAAGCAAACAGGGGTTTCATTGCATGGCATCCTGTGGAGCACTAATGACATCAAACTGCTCTGCAAGCAATTTGGTTAGTGGGAGCAGCAAAGTGCAGCTCTGAATCCTAGTCCCATCTCCATGACAAGGATTGTAATGTCACTGTGGGAGGAAAAAATAATATCTTGGTTGGATTGCAGGCTTGCACTCCAGCTGTAGCACAGAAATATCAGAAACCAGCCAAGGTATCACCAAGGAGGGAGTGATGCTTCAAGGTACTGTCCCTCATTTGAAAGGGAAGGGAGTGGGGAGATGGGGTAGGGGAATTGTTATCTGGGAGCAGAATCCAATCCTGTCCACTGTCCATGCTGCCAGCAGTGATCAAAACAGTTGGTATATTACAATGCATTTATTTATATACACAGTGCCTTTCATCCAGCATGTAGCAGAAGGGGGCTGCTCTATAGAAATAAAAGCCTCATGGGGAGAGATACATTTGGCTATTCTCCTTGGAAATGTGCCCCTGTTTGAACTCCTACATTTGTGTGGGCACTTCCTGGAGTTGCTTAATTAGTCATTAGTGAGATGAAAAACACACACTGCAGCACTGCAAATGGAGTCACAAGAAATCCACCCAGCTGAGGAAGCGCAACTGGAGCTTAGCATCTGCCCTGTGCACTGAAATGTCCAGTGGTAATCTTCCCCAGGGTTTGTAATCCCTTCCCCTCCTGGAGCTCAGTGATTGGCACACTTTCACACTTCATCCAAGCTGGTTGAACTGTGTGGCTTGGTTTTATTCTTAGGATGTCTTAATCTTCTCTGGACTAGCTCAAAATGCAGTGACGGGAGGTGTCCCTGCCCACAGCAGGGAGGTTGGAACTAGATGATCTTAAGCTCCTTTCCAACCCAAACTATTCTATGATTCTGTGATTCACTGCCTGCCTAAGCCCTTGCAGGGCAGATGGATGAGCCCAGGGATGGCTCCTTGCCTGGCACTGGTGCTGCTGGAATACTGCAGACGGTCCCAGCCCCGGGCTGCCCTGCTGCTTCCCAATCCTGGCTAGCAATGCCAGGATGGATGTAGGCAGCAGCATCAGGGCCTTCCTTCATGCCAGCCCTACTCCCACACGCCAAGGGAGTCTTAAAATAGGCATACTGAAATAGTGAATCCTGTGTGAATCCAACTAAAATGGCCCAGATTAAACCATCCTGGATGTCTACTACTGGCTCAGCCTGATAAAGGCTTTCCATCCACTCTCTACACAAGATGCTCTGTGCTGTTAGCAATCAGGCTGTGATTCAAAGACATGAGCAACCCATTAGTTCTACCTTGGCCAGCTCTTTTGG
Source organism: Pezoporus wallicus (assembly GCF_028554395.1). Classification (NCBI taxonomy): domain Eukaryota; kingdom Metazoa; phylum Chordata; class Aves; order Psittaciformes; family Psittacidae; genus Pezoporus; species Pezoporus wallicus. Next base: position 200,483 of record NW_026636441.1, on the reverse strand, counting down.
CTGCAAAAATATTGTTCCCCAAGATCTAGCCACTTTGCTGCAGTGTTTCCCTCTCAACATTTTCCAACAGCCCAGCAGAAAGGATTATTAAATCAGGCTGTGCTGGCCATGACCACCCCCAGCCCAGATGAACCCCACCCTCACTGCAAGGAGTGAGAGTGGGGTTCTCACGGCTACGCATCCTTTTGCTCCACTTCATTTCTCATCCTGATCCCACCCTCAGGACTCCCTTAGGGTTTCTACTACCCAACCTCTGGGGCTCAGTTCTGAGTGTCTGGCTACTCAGCTTTGGAGATGGTTACAGGCTGGAGCAGCTCACCCTGAGCACAGAAAGTGCTTCCTGAGAGTGTGAAACCAGCACCCAGGCACATTTTGGAGTGCATTTTGGGGTGCATTGGCTGTCTTACTGAATAGTTGCCAGTGCTTTGCACAAATCCCCTAGAGGCTGGGATCCTTCCCAGTGCTCCAATGCAAGCGGTGCACCCATTATGTGAGTGACAGCCTTGTGCACCCAAAACAATGCTGGGGGAACCCACAAAGACTTCCTTGGAGAGGAGACATGGAGAGGCAGGGCCAGGTGGGCAGTATTTACTGTGGGTTTATAGGATTAGCACATGGGGAGGGAGGTAGAGCACTGGGATTATGGAAGGCACTGGCAGGGCAGGGTGAGGAGCTGGTATCAGTGTTGGCAGGGAGAAGGATGGGGGTCAAATGGCAAGATGACTGGCAAACAGCTCAGAGGAAACATCAGACATGTCATGTGGTTGGGTTTGAGCAGTGACCCTGACTTGCCCTGCTGCAGTCCTGCTGTGGTTTAAGCCCAGCTGGTAACTCAGAACCACGCAGCCACTAGCTCACTTCCCCCCCCTCCCCTCCACTTCCCCCCCTCCCCCCTTCTGGTCGGGATGGGGAGGAGAATTGAAAGAATGTAACTCCCACAGGTTGAGATAAGAACAGTTCAGTAACTAAGGCATAATACAAAACCACTACTGCTACCACCAATAATAATAATGATGATAAGGGGAATAACAAGGAGAGAGAATACAATTGCTCGCCACCTGCTGGCCGATACCCAGCCCAACCCGAGCAGCAATCGGGGTAAATTCCAGGTAGCTCCCCCTGGTTTATATAGTGGGCATGATGTGCTGTGGTACGGAATACCCCTTTGGCTAGTTTGGGTCAGGGGTCCTGTCTCTGCTTCCTCCCAGCTTCCTGTGCCCCTCCTCACTGGCAGAGCATGAGACTGAGCAACTCCTTGAGCGGAGTAACCATTACTTAGCAACAATTAAAACCATCGGTGTTATCAGCGTTGTTCCTAGGCTGAAAGTCAAAAACACAGCACTGCACCAGCTACTAAGAAGGAGAAAAATAACTGTTACAGCTGAACCCAGGACAAATACATTTTGGGGTTGCCAAGAACATGAAACAACTGATGTCATGCCCCCACGGCTCTTCCCATGCCCAGCAGCACCCTGGAATGGTCTCTGTGGTAGGGAGAGACCATCTTGCTGTCCATTCATCCTTTTCAGATCTTGCACCATCTCATTCCCCTTTCTGGCTCCTTCACAGAGCATCTTGGCAGGACAACCAGCAGGCAATGGGCAGCAGCTGGGTGAGAGACATTTTCCCCAGCACCCTGAGCATCCCTGCAAAGGGAGCCCCCAAGATGACTGGGATGTCCTCACACCATGCTCAGCCTCCTGTTTCCCCTAGAGATAGATTCCATGGATTTCAGGGTAAGATGCCAGTGTGCACAAGGGGACAGGGAGAAAAGGTCCTGCGCGAGATCTGCCAGAGCCTGCCCTGCCCATGCCCTGGAATCCCTTTCCCTTGGCTGGTTCCTTGACCTCCCCATCCCCAGCAAATCTGCAGCTGATAAAAACCCACAGAATAAACCAAAGCACCATAAAGCAGACATGGCCCTTTGCTGAAAACCAGAGGAAACAGCAAAGAGCAGAACAAAGTGCTGTTGGAGCAAGCATGACAGCACATCTCAGCTAGAGCAGAGGCAGCAAGTTGGTCACAGCAGGTTACAGCTGCAGTGTATCTCCAGCAAGTCAGAGGTGCCCAGGAAACTGTCATCTTTGCATGGCCTTAAAACCTACTCCTAGAATTGCACAGCTGCCAGGAGCAGTCTCTGCATTTCCTTGCCAAGACTGATTTTTTTAAGCAGAGGATGCAAGGGCTTGAGGAGTGATCCCATCCAGCCAGTCCATCCTGCTTCTCCCCTCCCGGCATCACAGAGTAACTCCCATCAGAGAGCAAAACCCAAACCCTAAGTCTGCTTTCATGTGTGGTGTTGCTTTCCTGATTGCTTCCCTGCTGGAGGCAGCAACATGGATTACCTCTGCAGATTGCCTAGGAGGGCACAGTCACCTCCCTGATGACCACCAAGACATCTGGCCACCTTCATTGACCTTCAGCAGATCAAAGAGCTTCATTCCAGAGAGCTAAGTTCATCTGTCCTTCCTCACCCAAGCAGCACTCCTTCCTTCATCTGACTTCATTATATTTTAAACCCCTAAATATCCCAGAATCTGTCCATGAATACTGGAAGGTCTCAGAGCCATCCAATCTTCATTGCTAAGCAATGCCACCTCCTCCCCTTGCACTGCTCAGCTTAACCTCTGCCCCCTAACATTTGCAGACATGCGCACAAAGCTTAATCTCACAAGGAGCTGGGAGACTCTTTCTCCCTTCAGAGGAGACAGGGGTTTATGATTTTCCACTTTACATGCCAGGATGGAACAGCTGTAGCAGTTTCATTGCTTGGGGGCTGAAAATGGAGTGTGCAATGGGAAGCCTGTGCAGCGGGGACTGTAGGATCGGGCTGGGTGTAATGGGGTAAGCACATCTGATGCAAAAGGTCCCCAGACTGATCTGCAGAGATGCTGAATGGAGGTCCTCAAGGACTTTAGTACACATGTAGAGAGTTGAGCACCTCCCAGGGTCAGGGCAGATAGATACTTTCTTTTAACTGTGTGCAAGAGGGGAACATGCCTCCATTGGCATGGGAAGCAGGGAGCAAGCCAACGGTTCTGCAATTCTGGCCACAAGCTGATTGCATTGCTCAAGACAGGTCCATATGGAAAAGAAGCAGACATTGTGATAGAGGAGAATTGCTGGGGAAGAAAATGTGCCAAGCTCTTCCCCCACCCATACAGGTCACTCTTATGGCTGCCTCCAAGATGCCACAAATATCTATCCCACTTCTAGTGGCCCTTCTGCATTGGTCAAAAAGGATGAAGAGCAGCCAAGAAAGTCTTGGTCATGGAAAGAAAAACCTCCTGAGGTAGGTAATTTGTGACTTCCTATGGCAATACAACCGAAGCAGCAATCATTTCTGTGTTGTAGCTCCTTCTGTACTATCAGTATTTCTAAAATCTTCACAAAGCATTAGTTGTATGAGATTAATGGAGTGATTGTATCAGGGAAAATGCATCACCCATTATGTGTTCAGGGCAGCACTGTGCAGGCAGCCAAGCTGTGCAGCCAGGGGTAGGGCTGGGGGAAATTCCTGGGGGACTGGAGAGCACTGGGCAGCCAAGCCAAGAAATCTCAGCCACCACCATGATCCTGCTGAAAAGAGGGCCTAATCCTGACCTGGGAATGAGAATTTTGCAGAAAAATCAGAGCCCAGGGGAATAAGCAGGTTGTGGTCTTGCTCACCACAGTTTTACCCTGGGGGAGGATTTTTGACTTCTGGTGTAATCGCTCCAGGAGGATTTGGCCAAGATAAAGGTGATGCCAAGAAGAGTGGGGATGTGGCCACATGCACCCAAGGGTGCAAAGCAGAGATAAGGAGAGAAAAATAAATTATAATATTCACCTTTTGGAAACAGCAGCTGGAATGTGAGAAAGGGAACAGGCTTGCAGGAAAGATGGGGAAAGTCAGGATGGGATAGAAACATGGAGAAAAGAAAATGGACAATGCAATTGTTGGCCAACTTTGCTTGTGATCCTGAGTGAGCCTGAGTTTTGGGTTTTCTTTGGCTCGCTTCCCTTGGAACAAGGCTGGGTTGTTTCTAAATGGCTTTTTAAACTCCAGCAGGAATTTCTACTGCCTTGAGGACCATGCAGAGTCCATCTTTGGCTGAAGGCAGGCAGGCTAAAAGCAGAAAGCAGGAAGTCACTGACCTCTGAAGTATAGAATCATAGAATAGTTAGTGTTGGAAAGGACCTTAAGATCATCAAGTTCTAACTCCCCTGACATGGGCAGGGACACCTCACACTAAACCATATCACCAAGGCTCTGTCCAACCTGGCCTTGAAAACCTACAGGGATAGAACATTCACAACTTCCCTGGGCAACCCATTCCAGTGCCTTACCACCCTAACAGTAAAGAACTTCTTCTTTATATCCAATCTAAACTTCCCCTGTTTAAGTTTTAACCCGTTACCCCTTGTCCTGTCAAAACAGTTCCCAATGAAGAGCTCCTCCCCAGCATCCCTATAGGCCCCCTTCAGATACTGGAAGGCTGCTATGAGGTCTCCATGCAGCCTTCTCTTCTCCAGGCTGAACAGCCCCAACTTTCTCAGCCTATCTTCATATGGGAGATGCTTCAGCTCCCTTATAATTCTCATGGCCCTTCTCTGGACTTGTTCCAACAGTTCTATGACCTTCTTATGTTGAGGACACCAGAACTGTACACAATACTCCAGGTGAGGTCTCACAAGAGCAGAGTAGAGGGGCAGGATCACCTCCTTTGACCTGCTGGTCATGCTCCTTTTGATGCAGCCAAGGATACGGTTGGCTTTCTGGGCTGCGAGCACACACTGAAGCCGGCTCATGTTCAGTTTCTCATTGACCAACACCCCCAAGTCCTTCTCCGCAGGGCTGCTCTGAATCTCTTCTCTGCCCAACCTGTAGCTGTACCTGGGATTGCTCCAACCCAGGTGTAGGACAATGCACTTGGCATGGTTAAACTTCATGAGGCTGGCATCAGCCCACCGCACAAGCATGTCAAGGTCCCTCTGGATGGCATTCCTTCCCTGCAGCGTATCAACCAAGCCACACAGCTTGGTGTCATCAGCAAACTTGCTGAGGGTGCACTCAATCCCACTGTCCATGTCACCAACAAAGATGTTGAACAAGACCGGTCCCAACACCGATCCCTGAGGGACACCACTCGTTACTGGTCTCCAGCTGGACATTGAGCCATTAACCACAACTCTTTGAGTGTGGCCATCCAGCCAGTTCTTTATCCACCGAGTGGTCCACCTATCAAACCGATGTCTCTCCAATTTAGAGACAAGGATATTATGTGGGACAGTGTTGAATGCTTTGCACATGTCCAGGTAGATGACGTCAGCTGCTCTACCCCTGTCCATCAGTTCCGTATCCCCATCATAGAAGGCCACCAAATTGATCTGGAAGGATTTCCCCTGAGTAAAGCCATGCTGGCTGTCACCAAGCACCTTGTTGTTTTTCATGTGCGTCATTCCTGATTCTCCATCAGAAGATCATATGTTTTGAGAAATCACAAGCACCAAAAAGTAATCTAATCTAATTTGTTGCAGTCACTCAGTGCTTTCTCATCATTTGGCTCAGGAGGCTAAAATTCATTCTGGGAAAACAGCAGAGAGTCTGCAGTGCTGCTCCTGTTGTCCCCATAAAGCCAAAATCCCTGAAATCAGAGTTTGCCCTGGTTTGCACCTTGCAGAAATAGGGAAGTGAGCAGGACCCCATGCAAAGCTGGTGGTGAGATGGCTGGGTGCAATCCCTGCACCTCATGTTCCCTGCTAGAAACAGGTATGATGCAGCCACACTCCAGTAATTCAGCTAGGTATTGGAAAAACTAATTAGCTCCTATCTGTAAGTGTTCTGGGAGGATCTATGATTACAGACACCAGGAACAACAACAGATTTCCATTCATTTCCTTGGCTTTGCCAAAGAGCTTGGGGGATTTTCCTGGGGAGCAGAAAGGAGGAGACCAATCTCTGACTCCAGCTCATCTCTCTGGGATGCAGCTGCTATGGTGGGGCTCACATGGCTCGTGGGCCCAGGACTGTTGTGGGAGCTCCTTCTTCTTGCTCTTCACCATGACTGGGAAGAGGCAACCAGCTTGTAGCTTGCTCTTCCCACACAGTACATCAGGCTGAAGCCTTAGGCAAGAAGAGTCACTTTATTGATGCCATTTTAATCCATACCAGGTGCCTTTTTGCACATAAAAAATTAGGATGATGGGCTGCTCGCAGCCCAGTAATGCGGGTGAGGTTTCCCTTGGCCCAAGGTGGGATCATGCACTTGGATATAAACCTGGTTCATCTTTACCATGGCATTGGAAGGAGACAGAAGTCAGTGTTTTGGGGGTTGGAATGGCTGCATTTTCTTTCTTCCCTCTCCCTGTACCAAGGATTTAGCATTTTGCAGGCGCTGAGCCCTCTGGCTCCAGTCCAGAAACACCATTAAGTAAGAGCGTTACTGACTGAAGGCTGCTCACAGGCTTTTCCTGAACCAAGATGACCAGTTCCATGTCCTGCTGGATGAAGCCCTTCGCAAGCACATGGGGTAAAGCACACAGGGTGGTTTGCACAGACCTGCCCTGCCTTGCTCCACTTCAGTTTCTCATATGGAGAAATTTAAGGAGTTATTTAGGATGTTGTAAAGCATTTTGAGGGTGGTGGACACATACATATTATTATCACAATATGACCTTGGAAAAAGTCAAAACACTTGAAAAAATATTCCTTACCCATCACTAACACTAAGTTAAAAAACCCATACAAATAACCCACTTTCATGGTGGGCAAGATATTTCCAAGTTTAGCTAAAATAATCAGTGACAGGGGCACAGATACCCAGGCTTCCACAGACATAGGAGCAGCAGGCTTCAAAGGGCAGGTTCCTCTGTAGCCTCTGTCCCCTCCTTGAAGCAGAGCCAGATCTGACTGTTTGTCAATGGCAGTGATCCAAGCCTCCCAGATTCCTTTTGCCACTCAGCAAAATTTGGGAATGAGGTCTGTGTTGTCCAAAGTGACCACCATCCACTTTTCCAAGCCAAGCTGAAGTAACTAGGCTTTGCAAATTGCTCATTTATCTTGTGAAGGACCTTTCCTGGTATGCTCCCACACTCCCTCTTATCTCTGAATTCTGCAGCATATTAATTAAAGACATCCTATGGCAATAATTAGGACGGTCTCTTGAATTACAACAAAAGGAGCAAGTTTTACAGATATCACTTTCCAGCTATTCGATATCAGAAAGACCCAGGGAGGATTGATGCACAAATGCTTGGCATCTCAGAAACGTCTATCCCAAAGTGAAAATGTACAAGAGAAAAGAGAGGACTGAAGGATGCTAATTCAGCCTCAGTCCTGATGGTGTGATAACAGGGACACCCTCATTGGCCACCCCAGCTGATGTCCATCAGTCAGGGGGCCTTGTTGGTAAAAATATGACCCCCAAATGTGCTACCTGCATATCTGGGTCCTCTCGAGCATCCATGTGGGTGCATATTTTCTTCTGACATCCCAAGAGCTGTACTTCCTGCACTCCTGACAGCAGGAAAAGGCATTGCACTGGGTGACTTGCATTCTCTGCCCTGTGCCCAGCTGCTGGTTGCAGGACAGCAGTTGTCCCCCAGATGTTCACCTAAAACCCACACAGGCATTATATGGAAGGCTAGTACTTCCTGCCTGTGGGTGACAGATAGAAATAGTTAACGAAATGGATCCAGGTGTTATGGCCCTGGCCCGGCTTAAGCCTTGGGAACGGTAAAGAAAATACCAGGTGCTGTTGCCCTGGACAGCCTTGGGAACCGTGAAGAAAACACCAGGTGTTAATGCCTTGCTCCGGCCTAAGCCTTGGGAACTGTAAAGAGGACAATGAAGGGTAAAGATCGGTTAGCAAAACAAAGCAGGCGGTTTGCAAGATAAAGCAGGATGTGCATCTCAAAGACAGACTAAACAGTGTGAATATTTGCAACCCTTAATAGTGTTGCTAAATCGAGATGATAAGGGAGTAAAAGAGTGGAAAGTTACTGCTTAGCACTTAGTAGATAAAAGGGATGCGAGGCGACCAATAAAAGAATGTGTGATTGTGTGTAAAGGAAGTAGAATGATATAAATATGCGTTTGTCACACAATAAAGGGTCTTATGCTGGATTCATATTGGATCGGGTATAGTCCATTTCTTCCCTCACCTGCCTGCATTGCCCACTGTGAAAGGTGGGAATCAGTGATGGCACATGTGAGCAATGCCGCATGGATACAGAATCAGTGGTGAGTTATCTTCCCCCTGCTCTGCAAAAGCTCTCCATGCCTCTGACCATCACCAAGCCATGCTAAAAACACAGTCAGATGCTTTTTCTGTGGCTGCTAACTTGCCAAAACTGTGCTCTGGTAAGTGCTTGCACAGGGGAAAAAATAAAGTATGGAATTTTGAATATGCAAATATAATCTGCAGGCACAAGCACATGATGGATGTTAGTCATATTGCTTAATGTGAGGCTGGATACATACATGATGGGCACAGTGAGGTCTAGGCATCCATGGAGGAGAGAAGGGGAAGAAAAGCAGTGAAGAAAGAAAAGAGGACGACTAGAGTGGAGCTGTCATGGACTGCTTTGTAACTGCCTGGGAAGTGGGTAGAATTAAGTCTGTTGCTGGGGCTCAACAAATGATGAAGAATTACAAGTCTGCAGCTCCTATTAGCATGGCTAGCTTGCACTTTTAAAAGCTAAATGTCAGGGACCTTTCATCTAAGAACACAAACAAGTGGAGTTGCTGGGTTTGGATGATGTACTGTAGGAGTTCACTTTGCAAGAAGGTAGAAATGGGTTCAGGGATGGCCCTGGCAGGGCCATTGCCTCACTGGACACCTCTGCAGGAGCAAGTGCCAGGGGCTGGAGAGAGGAGATGGATCTATACACAGACAGGGAATCTGCCTCCTCCTCTGTAGATGCAAATACCAACGTAGAGTAACTCTGTCTGAACAGTCACCACAGGGTTGATTAATCATTAGGGAAAATCATCTGAAAGGCAGGTTTGCATCATCAGGAATGCTCATCTCTGGGTTATGAAACCCATCCAAAACATGGGAGTCCTTATATTCTCATTGCCATAATGCCTGCCCCAAAGATACTTTGCAATCAGGAGATCAGCAGAGTGAAGCTACTTCCCTCACTGGCAAACATTAATGTGAGTCATGGTATTGCAAAGACTGCTGATATTTGCACTTACAGATGGGAAACTGAGGCACAGTGCAAGGTGGTGGACGAGCTCCTCCACAAAAACAAGGTATGTATGTGCCTCCTTCTGCTGCAGGCACAAAGTGGCTCTGCACAGCCCACGGCAAACCTACGGCAGGACAGGGAATGGGTCAAAGCCCCAAAGCTGATGTACTACCTATGAAGATAAGCTCAGCTGCAGGAATTTTCCACAGGTACTGGCCAGGGAAACACCATGCAGACCCAAAGTGATGACCTGAGCAGGAAATTATACCTTTTTAGTAATCAGCTTAGTGCAAATGTCTGCAAACTTAGGGACCTTGCTCTGGCTGTTCAGTCATTCATGAAAATTCATGATGCTCTGCTGTATGCTAAGAGTAAGTGGAACCTCTTTAGGGAATAATTTTGGGAAAGGAGTGGCTGTTCTAAAGGAATGCTCTTGCATCAATTGCAATTTTTAAGGATTTTTGATTCATAAGGCAGAATTTGTCTTTGAAAAGCCAATATCAAACCCCAAAATATAACCACTTGCCATTCAAGTGTTTGGGTTTTTTCCTCCAAGCTCCCCTTTTTTGTTAACAAATGCTTTAATTGTAAGTTAAACATCTTATTGCAGGGGCAAACTAGCATCAAGACTCTCCTATAACTATTGCAAACTCCTGAAAAAAAAAAAATCCTTTATTTTTCAGAATTTCATTCAATGTCAAAGACAGACCCCAAACAGGCAAAACCTGCCAAATCTCACATGACAGATGCTAAATCAGAGTATTGCTTCCTCTAAGACCATCACCAGACCCATCCTGCCCAGCTTCTGTATCTCCAAGTCATGCCTACATTAATACAGATCATTCATATACATCGATGTTACCTGATCAAAACATTCAAAATTTATCATCAGATTAATTTTAAAATCAAGGCATTTTTAAACCAAAGGCATTTTTAGCTCTCATCTGCTGGTTTCCAAGCTTGTAAGAATGACTTTTCTGAAATAGACTGGGTGGAAACCTTGCTTCAAAAATGAAGCTGAAAATCTTGCAAAATCACATGATTCCACAAGCAGGAGCTTCAAAGGAAAAGCTGTTCAGCTACAGGACCAGATGTCACCCAGCCATAAGGAGCCCCATGGGATATCAAATCACATGCAAATACCCTGAGATTTGTATTAAAAGCCATGAGAAACCTACCCTGGCATTCCCAGTGAAAGGATATTAAAACAGGGCTTCAAGACTTAGATTACCCTCTGTTATGGGTCAGGGAGAGGGGTGTAAGGTTAGGATCCTATGTCATCCCCTGGAGCACCATGTGCTGGGTAAAATCCTTGAGAAGATGGAGTGAGGATCTAAGCCTGTCTGACAGTTTCTGTCTTGCATACTTTTCCCTGGGGTCAAAATCCTTCTTCCTCTGTCTTGACCTGTACCTGAAACTAAGTAGTATGTTCCAGTGAGATAAGTAATTACCATGAGTTCATATCATTTATTTTTAATGATGATGGTCACAATCTTAATTTAGTATTTTGATTCATTTTTCTATGCTCAGTGTATCCTATAACTGCTGTCGCACTGCAACTTCTGTAGCAAATCTAGACAGCAAGATGCTTCATCAACAAAGTTCTTATCTTTTATTTTTAATTATCAGGTTCTTTTAGGGGGTTGTCTGGATTCTGCAAGAAGCAGGAAGATGGGGAATCAGGGCGTACTTGTATTTGCTTGTTTCCACCCACTATTTAAAGTGCAACAACAATTCCTTCCCGGCAGCAAAATAATATGAGAGCTGATACTTTTAAGGTAAGTCTGACATCCGCGCTATAAATAGACTGCATGGAAATTTGCCCTTGCTAGCTGGTTCCCTGCTGCTGTAGAGGAATCTGGAAAACCCCAGTATGGAGAGAGGCATGAGGCAGATGTCAGAGATGTCACTGCCCTTAGAGGCACTGGCTGGAGGTGGTTCATTCAAAACCTCTTCCTGGACCAGCAGGTTCCCTGCTGAATCCCCAGTGATCCCCCTTGAGCAGCCCTTTACACTGGCAAGGGGCCTTTTTTGCCAAATATATTATGTTTTTCACCTCCTCAGCCACATCAAAGCCATTTGGTTGGTAGCCTCTGGTGAACCCACTAAGAGAGTGGCTGGAGGTGTCACCAGTGCCACTGCAGAGGTGGGAAACTGGGGCAGGACAGGCTGCAAGACAGCTCACACCAGCAGCTCCCACTGCACCACTTTCCTCTCCCCCATCACTTGCAAAGCAGGAACATTTCCCAGCCCAGGCCAAGAAAACCCACTTGCCTGCTCACACGGTGCTAACAATGAAAACACTAATTATATCTCACTCACCTACCAAAGGGATGATTCATTTAGGTGAGTGGGCATGGAGGATATCACAAGATGAACACCACAATGCAACTGTCTGCCTGTTTTGGGGTAACCCTCCTGAGAAACAAGGCTGCATGGAGCACATGTGCACCTGGGATGCAGCAAGGGGGTGGCAGCAGGAGGGACCTGGCGTGGACATTTACAGGCCAGGGAATTGCTGTGAGCCATTCCCTGAGGGCTGGCTGGGCAAAGGGGACCCAGGCGAGTGTCTGGTGCCCTCCCCAAGCCCTTGTCCAGTCTCAGATCCCACATGCTCAGCTGGGGAGGGGTGGAGGGAGGAGAAAAAGTGTTGGCAGGGACAGAAAGGGCAAAAGCAGATCTGGGGCTTCCTTCATCCGCCCCACCTCATCCATCCTCACTATCATGGTTTCAGCAGCTAAACCCAAACCCAATGTACAGCCTTAAGATTCCCATGGCAAGCCTGAAGTTACAATTCTGTCACCAGGGTAAAATCCCTGAATATTTCCAAAGTGTCCAAGGAATGACAGAAAGGCAGAAACCAGCTGAGATGTCTCCTGATCTCCAGACCTCCTCGGGAAGGGGATCTCCAATGGGAGGTCTCTAACCCTCTGCTCTAGAGAGGTTCCACCAGCTCCAGCAAGGGCCACAGCAGCAGTTCCGTCTCACATCGGTGCTGATCCAGGTGGATGCAGCCCCTTTCACATGAAGCATGGGAGCAATCCTGATCCCACTCTGGAATTGGGTTGAATCAGGCCCAGCAAATGAGTGATGCAACCCCAGCATCCAACTGAAGCAACCCTCAGGAGCCTGGTTTATGTAATAACAGTGTGCTTCTGGATGGGAGCAGGAGCGATTTTTGGCAGAAAGATAAGGACATGTCTGCAGTATCGTGGTTTGGGGGTGTCCGAGTGAGTGTGTGTATGCAGGAGAAAGACAGGACGGTGCACGTATGTGCCACATGTGGGTCAGGTGAGTAGCAGTGCCAGGGAAGTTTGGCAAAGTGTGGGCTTCTAGGGGAACAGAGAGGCTGCATTTGCTTAGTTGGGCTCTGTGGGATAGGTTTGTGTTGATGGGCACATATCCACACAGCTCAGGGAGCACAGTTTTCATCCATCTGGTGCATGCACGGATCAGAGAGGGCTGGTTCCAGGCTGGGGGCAGACCATGTGTGTGTGGGTATGTGAGCGGAGAAGTGAAGCAGCGCCTCGGTGTGGGGAGGAGAGGCGTGTGTGCATGGCGATGAGTGTGTCCATGTGGGAGGTGTGAGAGCTGCAAACTGCATATGGGGGAAGTGCGTGTGCATGTGTGAGCACCTGGCGTGGGGGGGACAGTACCTGAGGCAGAGAGCAGGGCCAGGGCAGGAGGGTGGCAACGTGGCTCAGGCCACCAGCATACCATTACCCTACATCCAAGCCCAATGCATCAACACGTGTACATCAGTCATGCAGAATATCGATCCCCAAGATAGAGCTGGCAACTGTTGGTGGAGTGTTGGGATTTGTCCTTACCCAATATTGTGCAAGGAAATGGTAAAACTGGAGCCAAACCCATGAATTCTGGGGCATGTCACTTCCTGAGCCTTGCTGTGCATTTAGGGACCCATCCTCTAGCCCTGGTTGATGTGCTAAAAAAATATAATGCAAGGAATGAATATTTATCTGTGGGTGGCAAGTGACAGATGCTGGGGGGGGGGGGGGGGCTTCTAGGATACTTCAGTTTGATGAAGATAATAACTTGAATAAATTAATGAGAAACATCCTTCCCAACAGTTGCCTCCTCTGTGCCATAGCTACACAGCCACCCTTCCAGCAGAGCTCCTGCAAACATCAGCTTCATGCATCCAGATGCTCAAAGTTCATCAGCATTCAGTGTCCAAAAGGCTGGAGATGTCCAACTTTGGTGTTTTCCACCCAGAATCAATACAGACAACTGGGAAAGGCCATGGCCTCTGCATATTTTGGTGAACATGCAATTTTGCCTAGGTTCAATCACTCTGTGGTGACTGCACAACTGAAATGGGGGGAAGCTGGTGTGGAGGAGCCCAGTTGGGGTGCACATGGAGTGTGCATGATGGGCTTGGCCACAGGTACCATCACCCTGCATTTCCCCTTCTCCGTCCTCCTAGGATGGTTTCAGAGTCCCTTAGGGAGCATTTTGTTACAGACCCTATCCTTTTCTCCCACTGGTCTTCCTACCTCTTCCTAAAATGACAAACATGCAATATAGCTTCTCGGTCCCTAAGCACTGAGAAGCCAGACTGGCCTGACAAGATGGAAGAAAAAGCTCTTTGCTTCTGGTAGGTTCTCAGAAATGGTGAAACTGCTGGCAAGCCACCCCATTTTGGAGGTGCTCCCCAGAATTCCCAAATCGCTGCTGTGCTGCAGTTGACAGGGAGTGTGCCGGGGTGGGGGCACGTATGTGCCCAGGGACAGAGCCAGCCCTGCAACACCCAGCACTCAGAGACCTCTAGTTTGTCAAGACTTCTGTCTACCTTCCCGAAACCCTCCCCAGCAGGGTCTGGATGCCAGAAGGGGAGCAGGGAGATAGCCCTCACATTGGGAGCATGCAGAAACCCCCCACATCCCCTCCTGACTGCTTCAAATGTGGGAGATGGCAATTATTCTCTAACCGAGCAGCTTTATTCTCAACTGAAGGGCTGCTGGGATTTATCAATGGCTTGCAAACACACCCAGCAAATTCCAGCTCAGACCCCAGCATTATTCCAGACAGCTGAAACAAAAGGTTGCAGCTATGTTTGCCTTTAGGAGAAAGCCACCAGCACAAAATTATCATTAAAAATCAAGATATCATTCCACCTCTCCCTTCCAGAGCATAAAAGAGAAGCTGCAGGTAACATTTAATCTTGCCTCTCTGTATAATCACAAAGCAACCAACTGGATTTTCTAGAGAAAGGTCTTGCAGCACCTTTCAGGAAGGCTGTGATGGAACTCATCAATGCTGCAATTTCCTCAATGTAGCAGTCCTGGAAAATTATAATATCTTAAATAAAATGATAATAAAAAAGTGCCTGCTTTAGATAGACACATTTGCCAGGGAAACCAGGGGGCAGTGCTGCCGAATGCCCCTGGCCACTGGCAGGTAGGCTTGCCTCAGATTATGGTGGCAATAGAGATAGAAGTAGCCACAAAACATGAGAGAGGATGATACAGCCACTTACAGCAAAGCACTAGCTGCTTCTCCTATTTCCGCCTTGAAGCTTGTTTAGTCCAGCAATATTTTGGATTTTTTTTTGTCGCTCCAATTGGGTTTTCTTGTTTTTTATTTAATCTCAGTTTCCCCTCAATATCTCATTAAATTGCGTTGATGGCAGAGGATAGCTTTGATGATCCCTTTGAGCCCCTATGCTAAGCATTAAGCCATAAACTAGGAATGTAAGACTCTTGTCTGAATTAAAGTCTTTTTGCCTGGCATTATTAAGTGTGGGACTACCTTCGGATGGGCTGCAGGGTATGCAAAGACCCCAGCCCCTTGCTGGGAGCATTGGTAGCACTAAAGCTGCACCCATCTGCCCTGGACCACCACCCACTCCCACCCCCACCCCCCGTCTCCCCACCCTGGGTTGCTTTGATGCAAATCCTACAGGTTCCAGTGATGCAGTGAGAACTGCAAATCCCATGTGCAACTCGGGTAGTCTCCTGATGGCTTGGCCCACCCTGTCTGATCATCGCTGGGTGAGAGCTGGGCATCACCCCCACCACTGCAGCTGGCTCCCCTCCCCAAAAACCCTGGTCAAGGAGAGAGGGGGAACATATGGGGCTACCTGTGGCAAAAAGCTGGGCTGATGCCACACTGGTCTGGTTCTTTGTCTCCTGCGGGGTATGAGCATCCCTCCCTCCACACTAGCAGGCTGTAAACTCCAAGACTCTAGCCTAACCCCAGAATCCCTGTTTAAGAGGTTTGTACCCTGCAGCACACACCCGCCCCAGCCAGGAAGGCATCAATGCAGCACCTACCTCCATCCGAGTAGGTCTCTGTCCCATATCCATCCTGAAATCCATTGCTCCAGGTGCCTTCATACTTGGCCCCATTTCCAGTGCATTCTCGGACCCCATACCGTCCCTTAAATCCATGGGTCCACTCTCCTTTGTACACCCACTTCCCCTTGCTCTCCATGCCAATGCCATGGCGCTTGCCCTGTGCCCAGGTGCCCTGGTAAGTGTTGCCACTGGGCCAAGTGTAGACCCCCAGCACCTCAAAGCCGTGACTCCAGGACCCTGAATATTCACCTTGACCCTTTGGGCCAGTACAGATTCCGTGGCCATGAGCCTTTCCATCCTCCCAGCCTCCACAGTATGACCCTCCATCGTCAAAATTAAACCTTCCCCCACTGGACATGCATGTAATTCGGTTTGCAAATCCCCCAAAAGGTGAAAAAAAAAAAAAGGGGAAAAAATAATTAAAAAATGTAGAAAATAAAATGTGAATGATGAATTGGGAAAAAAAGAATTTTAAAATCAAATCAATCAAAATCATGCACCAGATCCAAGGGAACTGCTTAATCCAGTTTCTTGTGATTATTCATTCTCTGGGAGTATGTTCAGGATCAGTTCTCTCTTCCCCTGCTGTGGAAACAGTATCATTAAAAAAAAAAAAAAAAATCGCAGCAAGAACAGCAGCAGCTATTGGGTTTTGGTGCAAACGACTCCACCTAAAAACCATCCACGGCAGGGAACGGGGGTGGGGAAGGAAAAAAAATAGAAAAAAAAAGGAAAAGAGGAAACAAGAGGCCAAATGCCAAGAGGAGAAATAACCCCAGAAACAGCCGCGGCCCTGCTCCCAGTGGGGAGGCTCCTCACAGCCCCCGCTGCGCCCCGCTCCCAGGGCTGCCCGCCTGCCCGGCCTGGCTGCGACGCGTGGCCGGCAGCGGCGGCGGCAGCGGCGGCATGGCAGGGATGCGGGAAGCGGGAATGAGGGTGAAGGGGATGAGGGGTGGCGGCGGCTCAGCAGCAATGCGACGTCTCGGCTGCTCCCGTTCGGTTCCCCCCGCGCAGGGCCTCGCACCACGTACGCACCCTGCGCCCTAAAACCTCGCCATTGCCTCCGCTATCCCCCCCCCCCCCCCACCCGCCCGCCTTCTTGCCCGTCCGTCTGTCCGCCCCCAGAAAACCTCACCCCCGGGAGGACCCGCTCGCCTCGCCCAGAGGATTCCGCATCTCTGACGGGGGATGTTCGGAGTGAGGCTAGATGCCGCGGTGAGGGGCTGGGCGGCAAGCCTCCGCTCGCCCCTCGCTCCCCACAGCCTCCCCCCTCCTTCCCGTCTCCCTGCTGGGATAAATCCTGCTTATTAATGAGCAGGATCCTGGGCTTTCTGCTCTGCCTCAGCTCCCGGGTCCGCACTCGGTGGATTTAAAGAGACAGGAACTGCGTCGCCTTCGCCTCCCGCTCCGGCAGGGACGCAACCCCACGCAGCCCCTGACACCTCGCTGCGGCTCCGGGATGCTCCCATTTATCCCTGCCGCTTCTCCTTTGATGCGACGAGGGGTGGCCGTCCCCTGCCAGACCCGGGGTCCCCTCTTCCCGGTAGCGGGGTGGGGTGACAACGGGAAAGGGCCAAACGCCTCGTTCAGCGCTGGCAGTGCCAAGTCTCCGGGCAGACTTCGCTCCCTGCCGGGTCCAGCACACTGCGACTGCAACACGAATTACATATCCATGGAAAGGCCGTGCTGTTACTCCGGGTTTATGGCAGCAGTCCTGGCTGTATCCCCTCCTTGCTGGGCTGCTGCCACCTCAGTCCCCTCCCTTCAACACAGAGCAGTTCATTGTGGCCCTTCCAATCCATTGGGAAGGGGCAAAACAGCAGAAGCCCCTTGCCAGTCCTTTCCACAGATTTTATTTTTTTTTCCTGGGATTGCTGAAGATGTGAAATCCTCCCCAGGCAGTGGCAACAGCTTGCTTCATGCCACTGGAGCACATGGGATGCTGATCCAGGCTTTTCCCTCTGGAAGATACTCATGCTACTGGCCATACACCCCCTTGTTTCTAAGTGTGACAAATATATACAGAACGAGGGTGTTTGTGCAGGTCTGTTTGCATCCATATGTGTATTTGTCATAATACATGAGTGTAATACACAAGTATTAAACAAAAATCCAGGTTGATGCAAATGCAAACCCACCATCAGTGGAGAAAGAGTTGGTTTGTAAATTAATACAAGAGCTTGACCCTTACAAAATTTTGGATCAGATGATCCTTGAGGTCCCTTTCAACCTGGTGTTCTATGAAATGGATGGGTCCTGACACTATTTCCCCGAGGGTGTTCAGAGAGCTGGCTGAGGTCCTTGAGATGCTGCTCTCCATGATCCTTGGGAAGTCATGGAGATTGGGGGATGTCCCAGAAGACTGGAAGAAGGTGAATGTCACCCCCATCTACAAGAAGGGCTCAAAGGAGGATCCAGAAAATTATAGGCCCATCAGTCCCCAGGAGAGTTATAGAATGAACCCTCCTGGGTGCTATCACAAATCAAATCATAGAATCACAGGATCCCAGCTTGGAAGGGACCTCAAGGACCATCTGGTCCAACTTTCTTTGGCAAAAGCACAATCTAGACAAGACGTCCCAGTGCCCTGTCCAGCCGAATCTTTAAAGTGACCTACACTGGGGAATCCACAACTTCCTTGGGGGGATTATTCCAAAGGCTGGTTGTTCTCATTGTGAAAAGTTTTCCTCTTGTGCCCAACCAGAATCTCCCCAGGAGTAACTTGTGGGGAGATTGGAAGGGACCTCAAGAAGGGACCTTGATGTCCCTTCCGACCTGTTATTCTATGATTCTATGTGTAAAGGTGGAGCTCTGGGAAAAATTAAAATGATGCTCACAAGTGCCTATAAAGCAAAATCTGGGCAATGTATGAAAACACAGTTCTTCCAGGAAATCTCCACTAGGACTGCCAGGAGCACCGGCTCATATTTGCATCCTGCAATTGCCACTGGCATTACTGGAAAGCTAGCTTTGAGACAAGACTATTGACTTGTATAAACCCTGGTGAGGGAAACCCGTGGGATTTAGGCAAGTGCATCCCCATTGAAGGGATGGTTACACTCAGAACCTGCCTCCATTGCCCACCTATAGGAAGTTTCAGGCTGCATCTTCCCACTCAGGTTTTTCTTTCTGTATCAATGTATCTTCTTGTCCATCCACTGAAACACATTACCACCCTCATCTAGAAGAAAACCTTCCTCTGTCTCAGAGCTGGAGGGAAGAGATGCAACCGGAGTGGCTGGAAAATTTCCCACTGAAGCATTTATTTTTTTTTTTCAGTTGAAAATGCCTTTTCAAACAACACTGAGTCCTTTGTGAATGCAAGAACTGTTCTCATTATACATTGAGGGGTTTTGTTGGTTTGGTGTTGTTTTTTTTTTTTCTAAAAATATCACACTTCAGGTACTGCATTTTTTGGCAACTGCAAACTCCCATTTTTTCAAGGAGAGAGACTTTGGGTGGAAACATCCACACTTTCCAAGAAAATCACTACAACTGAAGTTACTTAAATGCATATTAAAATTTTGGCAGAGAAAGGAAAGGAAAGAAAACAAATTCCAGCCCCTTTCTGGTGTTTTCTCAGTAGTTTTACATGCTTATAGTAGTTTTACGTGTTAATTGGCACATTAATTAATGGCCAGCTATACGTTCTGTGGAGATCAATGGGTATAGAGACCAGAAGCTAATGCCTGTGCATACGCCAAGGTACAATACACCTCCGATCAAGTGGGATGCTGCTCCTAATAAAATAGGTGTTTAAAAGAACAGCATATTTAGTGGTACCTGGTGAAAACCAAATCACTAATAACAATCTGCTGAGGAAGAAGAATGAGATTTACTTGTGACAAGCTCTAGTGCAGGGCTGTCAGGATGGTGCATGGTTTTAAAACGAGTATGATTTAGGGAACAGCACCTTTGTGGGCAGTTTCTATACTAAAAATGCAGCCATGTGTTACATCTTTGGTTCATGACCTGATTTAGTTTCTGTGCTGCGCCCATTGCCTTTCTTACTGCACTGAGGCTGGAGTGGAGGGTTTGGTTAGAAAGGGCCATCTTGGTTATTAAAGGATTTAAGATGGGCTTCAGAAGGCCCCCAAAATTGTCAAAAGCCATGTTGGCAGCCAAATAAAGAAAATTGCAGGAATACAAGATGAAGGGACTGGATGCATGATTACAGATGCCTGGGTGATCATGGTGTGGTAGCCAACCATGACGCAGCCATGCTGCTGTCCCTGAGCCTATCCCCAAATAAATCTGGTTTTCCCAGACTTCATCCAAAGGTCAGAATTTAGTTTAAAATAAAACCTCACACCCCAATCACCTGCAGTCCTTACTGCCCTGGGGAGTCATTTCCAGGCCAGTTCATATTTCCTTGGTGCTGCTGATGTGTGGGAGGCTGATGGAGAGGAAATTCCAGATTAGATCTCACACCAGCCCTGAATATCTGCAGGGTTTTCCCTCTGGAAGATGCGTTTGCCACCACTGAGTGTCAGGTTGACCTCCGCAGATGCTGCCATTCCAGAGCTGGATCTTGACTGTCTTTAAACCGCAGCAGGATTTCTCCAGTACATTTAACTAATTCTGGAGACATTGCCTTGAAGGGTACAAACAGAATTAGATAAGGCTGTTAAGTTGGGTTTTTTTAATAACCTGGTGCACATGTGGATGGAGTGAGGTGACATTTGGGATAAAAGAATAATGATGAAAAAATACAATAAAAAGCAAATCAGCTTATAATAAGTAACTGAGCATGGATGGGGGAAGACAAGATAGCATTGAGCAGTGGGAGCAATGCAAAATATAGAGAATAAAATTAGCACCAGCCTATTCCTGGTGTGCCTTGCAGTCAAAAACACTGGTGGAAAGGCACAGATCTCTGGTTGATCCCATCCCTTGAGTGCAGAAACCTTCCTGGCCCTATAAAGAGCAGAGCACAGCCCAACGGAGCAGCTCTGAGAGGGATGGGGATACAGGCAACGGGTTTGGATGTACGACATGGTTCAGAAAGACAAGTGCAACACATCAGGGAGACCCAGTCTTTGCAGAAAACCTGCTGGGAGTTTTGGCTATGCTTGAAAAAGAAAAAGAACCTGCCACAGAGCAAAGGGAGAGAGGATTAGCTGGAGGAATGCATGCTGCTACTGCATCCTCAGCGTGAGAGCAGCAGGATGTATCTATCTCTAAAAGTCCAGCTGCTCAGAAAAACATCTCCAGCATCCCAGGAAGGTGGACAGCTTCTTCTGGGAATGTGATCCTGTGAAGAACAGAGGATGGGGAGAGGGGGAGGAGGGACAATGCACTGGCCTCCCTGAGCCCAGGCGCGAGGTGTGATTTGAAGGCTTCTCAGCTCAGTGGGCCACCATCCACAGGGGAGGATGGTTTTTGGCACTAGCAGCAGGGCTTCGCACGACCTCACAAATTGCAGGCAGCTCCTAGGGATGCCCAAATGATGCTGAAGGGGAAGCAAATCAAAGTGAGCTTAGAAAAATCAACCCTGTTTCATAGGGAAAGAAAGGGAAAAGGCAGCTGAATGTGGAATTAAATACCAGGATGTTTAAGTGGTATAGGGAGGTTTATGTTTTCCCAGGCCATCTGTGGTGGAGCTGTAGAACTCAGCTGACCTCCATCTCAATGGGAAAAGCTCCTGGAGGGTATTCCAGCCAGCCAAGCCAGGGGTATGTTATCCTGGTAACATAATGGAGGAGGAATAAGGGCACTGGTCCATGCTTGCTCCAAACAAAAATACAGCTGGGAAATCACAAGACAGAAAGAAGTGAAACTGCAGCGGCAGAAGCCGCCAACACAAGGTGGAATTGCTGAATTCACACCACAGCCCTGCTCCTAAGGCTGCAGGCTGGTGGGGGGATTTCTCTGACCAGAGTATTGCAGCCCTGTGTTACAACCACCTTTTCTGTTTGATTCCCACTCCTGTTTGGAGATCTTGGTCTACCAGTCCTGATCCACATCCCACTGGGATGGTTTGGGGAGCTGATATCTCCTTCTCCCAAGCACCGGCAGTCCTGGGCTGGTTCCAAGTCATAAGCAACATGGAAATAAATGATCCAGAGTTCTTCTGGATCAATATTCCTGGAAATAAAGCACAAGGCAAGAAGGGTCTGCAGCAGACTGCCATGCCACAGCAGGGACTTGACACAATCTGATTTTTAAGCAGCCACATCCATAATATCTAATCAAAATCTTGTGATCACTGGGGAATTCAGACAGAGCGATGGATGCTGGAGGTTCTGAGCTTCCAGTATTAAAACATCCTTAGAATTTGAGGGGTAGAAAAAAGAGATAATTTCCTAATTGCAAAAAATATTGCCTCCCACATGAAGGAATTCCACATTCAACCTCACCCTGGCGGGTGAAGATGAATTTCTCACCATACTAGGCACAAGCAATCATGGCTTGATTACATTTGCTATGTTCAAACAAAGTAAAGATCAAAGCAGTAATATATTTATACACTTGCCACTTTAAAAGGTCCTGTTTCGCAAAGCAGAAAATAATTACAAGTCAGATTGATTTGGAGAAAGTCTTTAAGTGCTAAATGTATTGGAAAGGGAGAAGCCTTTAAGAATATTTTATCCAAAAAGCAGCAATGGAGATAGAAATCTTTGTTAAAAAAAAAAACAGCAGGTCTTGGCAAGGAAGTGAAAGAGACTCTAAGACTAACATGTAAAATACAAACAGCCACCAAGACTAAAACATAAAATATAAACACACAAAAAGAACAAAAGGGAAACTGGTAGTAATTAATAGACCTCAGAAGACAGGGAAATTAAAGACAGAAGGATATTTTCCAGGATTTTCAATAAAAGGAGCTTTGTATTAGCAGCAGGTCAATATTCCACAGAAATCGAAGGTTTATCAATAGCATCTAAAAAGCAGAAATCTGGTGGAAAAAAAGACAACATGCTAATGAAATACTTTCCAAGGAGATACATAGAACAGCAAGCTGATGGAGCTCAATATTTTTAAACCAGCAGAGCTGAGTAACTTGCAAGAGTTGTAGAGGAGTTGGCCAAGGAGCTGTCTGGATTGTTAATGGTGGTTTTCAGTCGGTCTCGGAACAATCATCGAAAGTACTAGAAGACTGGGAAAAAACCAACGCCATGCCCACGCTTTAATGGGGGAACAGGATGCCACCAATTTTAAGCCTCTAAACCCGGGAGGGATCTTGGACAATTAATGGAACCACTAACACTGAACTTGAGAGACGGAGAATTAAGAGGCTGAAGTAATGAATGGCAAACAGGAGTTTGAGGGAAATAATAGGCTCACTGCCTTTCACCGATGAGGTGACAAGGGTGTTAGGTAGAGATAATCATACTCATGCATACTCAGCTTTCTGCACAGCCCTTGGCTTGGTCCTATGCAACAGGTTGATCGGGAAACGGTACACAATCAACAGGGCTTGCATGAAACAGATGAAAACTGCATAATGGAAAGGGCTCAAAGCACAGCTATAAACAGTGAGTGTGTGTTGAGCAAGCACGTGTCCAGGGGCAGCATAGGTATCAGCTCTGGGCTGCAGCATGACTGGATAAGGTAAGGACTGAGGTGGTTTGAATATCCTGCCTATGTCACCAGTGTATGCAGAGGAGCTAAATGCTGGGGATCAGAGCAACCTGGCAGGAAGAAAGAGGAGGGGTTTATTCACTATATCCAGCTCAGAGCCCTGCACAGTGGGACTTTCCAGAAAACATCTCTCTGCCTGGCAACAGGGTAGGACTCAGTGGGGGTCCTGCAGCAGCCAGATGAATGGGAAGCCCTCTGGGATGTGATCAGACTTGATATGGGTGTTTTTTAATAAACAGGGGACCTCCCACCCTGGCTTGTAACTTTTTTGACAATTGCTCACCTTGTGTGTCTCTCCTGGGCTTGGATGGGTGCTGTGAGCATCCCTCACTGCCACCACCAAGCACAACTGCTAGAATATTCCCGACATCTAACAGTAGGTTTGGAAACCGGAATGATTTTCATTTTTGCTTCCCACTCATTTCCTCCCCCAGTTAATTGAATTCCAGAAGTAGCAATCACCTGATGTTGTCCCCAAGTTTTCTCTTATCTACTTTGTCTCTAGATGAATTACCCCCAAACCCAATAAAAGAACAGAATGATATTGCAGCAAGCAGGACTACTGTTAATCTTCTGGTAGATTATAGTTTATGAAAGAAATTGAAATGGTTGGAAATTACATTACTTGAAAGAGGTCAGCCTTTGAGTTGTAAGTAGTATTTTTCTTTTTTAATATGTGGCTGCTTCAGTGCTAATCATCTTTCACGGGTTGACAAAAGTCAGGACCCGGGTTAACTAGAATAAGAAACTCCTGTGTGTCCTTGGGTTTAATACCTTAGCAAAGAACTAAGAAAAAATGATGAAATGTTTTGCATTCTACAATAACCTTCATTGTCTCAGAGGGGAAATGGATTTGTAGAGAGAGGAAGGACAGGGATGGCTAATGTGCATGTTACAGGCATGAGTACAATAAATTACCTTGATTGATTGTCTTCTTTGTGCCAGGTATGGGCTAAGTGCATTTGCTGGTCACTGAGTGTATCACATTAACCTGCTGCATACAGTATGTGTCTGTTTATCCTGCCAATGACTGCAAATCTAATCAGCTTTATCTGGGTAAAAATAGAGCCAGTTTCTGTGTGGAAATCAAGAGGCACAAAAACAGCAGCAAAGAAGCTGATCCTGATCAACTGAGTTCATGGGATGGAAGATTTACAATGCTGGGAGCATGGAATGTGTTAGGATGTTTTCTTCCTTGTGGCAAGATGGATCTTTCCCCCCAGGCCTATATTTTCCCCAGCACCCATCGGACAGCCTGAAGGAAGGAGCTGGGGAGTGTGGGAACCACAGGCAGGCAGAGACCTCCTCTGAGCACTGATGCTTTGTGTGCTTTCAGGAGCAAAGGAAAAGAGCTGCAATCAGCTGGAAGGCACAAATGAGTTGAGACTGATGCAGAGGAGGCAGAGGTGTGCACGAGGTATTTTGCATTAAGGGCAAAGAAAGCTGAGCAGGTAATTCAGGTCATTTGGCATTCAGGCCGGGAAAAAAAAAAAACATGTTGCTGCAGGTTTAGCTAAATTGATAGATGGATGATAACCAGAGCCAAGTTCCTATTTGCGGTGGAACATACCCAGCAAGTGTATTCAGTAAAACTGACCTGCTATCCTGTGTAAAAGCCCACAAAGCAGATATCATACATGGAGAAAAGGAGAAGTATGTGGCTCCATAGGTGGTAGCAGCTCATCCTTATTCCCTCCATCCCTCTGTGATGCTTGCTGAAGGACAGAGGTAGCTTTTGCCCACTGTGATCTTGGAAGCTGAAAAAAAAAGCCAAAGGAAAACGATGTGATTTCCCCCCAAGATGTCTCATTTGCCCTTTTATTTTACTAGATCACCCTACAATAAATGTGTGTTGAGCTGTTTGTTCATGATAATCAGAGTATCACAGTATGATAGAGATTGGAAGGGACCTCGAAAGATCATCTAGTCCAATCCCCCTGCCGGAGCAGGAACACCTAGATAATGTTACACAGGAATGTGTCCAGGCAAGTTTTGAATGTCTCCAGGGAAGGAGACTCCACAACCTCCCTGGGCAGCCTGTTCCAGTGTTCTGTCACCCTCACTGAGAAGCTTCTTCTCAAGTTTAAGTGGAACCTCTTGTGTTCCAGTTTGTACCCATTACCCCTTGTCCTATCATTGTTTGCCACTGAGTAGAGCCTGGCTCCATCCTCGTGACACTCCCCTTTTATATATTTATATACACTAATAAGGTCACCCCTCAGTCTCCTCTTCTCTAAACTATAGAGACCCAGCTACCTCAGTCTTTCCTCATAAGGGAGATGTTCCACTCCCTTAATCATCTTTGTTGCCCTGCGCTGGACTCTCTAGAGAAGCTCCCTGTCCTTCTTGAACTGAGGGGCCCAGAACTGGACACAATATTCCAGATGCGGTCTCACTAGGGCAGAGTAGAGGGGAAGGAGGACCTCTCTCGATGAATATATTAAATAATACTAGTACTAACCACCAGGCCTCCAACTTCAATGGCTTAGAAAGAAAGGGCACAGTGGGTCTAGTGACCCTCTGTATCGAGAAAGTCAGTTTTGATGATTGCGGCCTAGTCTGGTTCAGCGGCCTTGACATCTCTACTGCTACGAGATTGACGTGGCAGTGGAAAAGTACCGACCGCTAATAACCCTAGGTCAAGTTCGGTTGAGGACAAGTATGATAAACAACTTTGAGGAAGTGCCCTCTCAGGAATAAGGATGTTAGCCTGCCGTTAAACCGCAAGTAAACCGCAAGTAGGAGAAGTATATTAATGTAACCTTTAGGCTTGCAGCCTATCAGCAACTGACTAGTAGGCGTAAATCATTGTAAGAGTATAAAAGATGGCAAGTTGAATCAATAAACGAAGTCTGCTTATCACTCATATTGAGTCTGATTGCATTCTTCCTCCGCCGATGAAAGATGACACTGCTTGCGGGTCTGGGACTCTGACTCAATAACCACCCGACATTTGGCGCCCGAACAGGGACCCGAAGTCGGTGTCACCACGACGGATCGGCGGACAGGAGCACGGCACCGGGAGCAGCCACCGGTGGGCAAGAGCGACTCAACACTGTTGCGGTGTGTCGACTCCGAGGTCCGGTCCGACTGAAGACCGCCGCTGCCAGGGCTACAGGCTGAGGGGCTGCAGGAACGGGACGTTAGGGTAAGACAGCGCGCTTTATAAAAGATAAGAGGTTATGGATCTAGAAGTAGCCCTAGAAATGTTAGAAGGCTTTTTAGAAAAGCGGGGGGTTGATAAAAGTTGCGTTAAAGCACTAGCGGGACTAGTGGCAACAGGGCGTACACAGGGGTGTTTTAGGAGCTCAGAGGATATATTTGAAGAGGAGGAGTGGCGTAAGCTAGGAGATTATTTGTGGGACAGGGTGATAGATGATGACAAAACAGCAAGGAAACTGATGAAACCTTGGCGTGAAATCATTAACAATATAAAACGTTATAAGATTGAAAAAGGTCTTGCGGCAGTCGCCTCGGCAAAACTGGAGCAGGGGGGGCCTTCCCCATCCTCCACAGCCGACTGTGGCCTCTCTACATTCTCTAGTAGCGCCACGCAGGCTCCGACAGGAGGAGGGGTGATGTTTAGTGGTACACGGATACCTCCAGAGCCATGCTGGCAAAAGGTGCCTGTGAGTAAACACTCAAAGGAGCCAAGACAAGAGACAGATAGTGATACGGAGGATAAAACGGAACCGGTCACGGAATCAGATTCTATTAGGAGGCGAGTGACAGGGACGAATTGGCAGAAGGTTATGGAAGATGCGATAACTGAGGAAGGAACAGGGATACTGTCAAGTTTAGCCTTCCCAGTAATGTTCAATATTAACGAACATGGGGATGTGCACGGGGAGCATAATCCAATTAGTTGGAAAATGTTATCACAATTAAGGCAGACAGTAAATGACGCTGGGCTGCATGGGGAGCCAACGAAGCAGTTCATGAATTATATATGGGGAAGCACGCTATTGTGTCCCGAAGACATTAAGGTAATAATGAGAATGATAATGACGCAGTCGCAGATTTTATTGTGGCAAGCACATTGGCAGCGACTCTGTGAAGCCTCAGTGCAGCAGCCCAGAGGAGATAATGATCCACTGAGGGGGGTCACTGTTGAACAGCTGATGGGGTCAGGACCCTTTATTACGGTTAGAGCACAGCTGGAGATGGGACCGGAGAGGTGCCTAGAAGCAATGAGAACGGCTAAGGCAGCCATAGAGTTAGTTAAAACGACACCCCCGTCCCCATCATATATGAATATTAAACAGGGAAGAGAGGAGCCTTTCTCTGCATTCGTAGACAGATTGACCAGTGCCATAGAACAATCAGATGTTCCCGACTGGATGCATGGGGCACTACTCAGGCAGTGTGTTTTACAGAATGCAAATTCATCAACAAGGAGTGTGCTAGTGACGTTGCCGGTTGATGCGACTATCGAGATGATGTTAGAAAGAATGAGCAGGGTGCCGGTAGGTGCGCAAGCGATGTTAGTAGAGGCGGTGAAAAATCTAGGGAAAGATTTCCTGCAAGCCCAACAGCAAGCCCTCGTAGCACAGCAGCAAGCGACACAACAAGTTTTTGCTGCGTTAGCTCCGCTGAGGCCTCCAGATAAAGGCGAGCAACGAAAGGGCTCTTCTGGCAGACGACACAATAAATGTTTTCGCTGTGGCCGTGACGGGCATATTCGGCGAGACTGTCGCGCAGGTCAAGTGTGGTGTGAAAACTGCAAGTCGAGCAACCATAATACCGCAGCCTGTTATCGCTCGGGAAACGGCCAGCAGAGCGCGTCGAGCCGCCGCGCCCAGACAACAGTAGCTGCTCCAGCGCTTCAAACTCCCGTGATGCAGCAACAAGGGCCACCGGACCCGCAAGGCCCTCCTGCCAGCTACAACCAGCTACCAGAGGGAGCCTCGGGCTGGACCTGGCAACAGCAGTAGATATTACCTTGATTGACAGCAAACCACAACGCGTCGCATCGCCAGTTTATGGTCCGCTCATCATCAACGGGCAAGCTGTTGGAGCACTATTGTTAGGGCGATCATCTACCGGACTCAAAGGACTAATGATTTTGCCGGGAGTCATCGATGCCGATTACCAGGGACGAATTGACATTGTGATGTACACCTTATTTCCGCCGCTCCATATCCCGGCGGGGAGCCGCGTTGCACAGCTAGTCCCAATAGCACAAGTCACAAAGGGCATGACGTCTCTTAGTAACCAAGAAAGAAATGATCAGGGGTTTGGATCTACAGGGGTAGCGGCTATGCTCACCCTCTCTATGAAAAAGAGGCCAATTGTGACTGCGCAACTATGTGCTCGGAATGAGACTCCAGAGGAGTGGAAGGGGTTGGAGGCCATTCATCAGTTCAACAAAGTGTCGATAGAGTCCAGATATACATAGGTGGATGTCAAGCTAACACCTTTGTTACTGTAATGAAATTACCTGAGGGAGTGCAAGGACTCGTTGGTAGAGATGTGCTCGATCAGATGGGAGCAATTCTAACTACCGACCAAGGTCCAAATTTTGGCTGACGGCCACTGCACAATGGGCTTTCCCGATCCCGCTAAAATGGACTACCGATAACCCAGTATGGATCGAACAGTGGCCGTTAAAATTGGAAAGCCTGCAAGCTGCACATCACTTAGTGCAAGAACAGTTCAGTCAGGGACACCTAAAACTGTCTACGAGCCCTTGGAATACTCCAATTTTTGTGATCGGGAAAAAATCTGGGAAGTACCGTCTGTTACACGACCTCCGAGCTGTTAACGACCAGATGCAAGCCATGGGGGCGCTACAGCCTGGTCTACCTAATCCTGCAATGCTGCCAGAATCTTGGCACCTTTTGGTGATTGATCTCAAGGACTGCTTCTTTACCATCAGTTTACATCCACAAGATACCCAGCGTTTTGCTTTTACCTTGCCAGCAATTAATAGGGAAGCGCCTGCTCAGCGCTTCGAATGGACGGTGCTGCCTCAAGGGATGAAGAACAGTCCCACCTTATGTCAGTTGTTTGTCGACAACGCTTTACAACCCATCAGGCAACTATGGAAGGGCGTCTTTATATATCATTATATGGATGATATTTTGTTTGCACAACAGCAGCCATTTGACCAACACCAATTACAGACCTTGCGACAACAGTTAAACTCCAAAGGCCTGGTCGTAGCAGAAGAAAAAATCCAACAGAAAGCGCCGTGGCTTTATCTTGGCTGGAAGATTATGGACTCTCAAATACGTCCTCAAAAGATACAACTTAGGACGGAAATAAAAACCCTCAACGATGCGCAGAAATTGTTAGGAGATATCCAGTGGATTTGCCCGGTAGTTGGCATTCCCACCCATCAGCTTGAGGTTCTTCGTCCGCTACTCAAAGGCACGGATCCTGCTGCCAAGGACCCAAGTGGATTCCGGCCAAGTGGACCCGCGCGGTTCACCTGAATGAACAGCCCGGAAGCGAGGCGACGTCGTCGTCTGCAGAGTGTACTACGACCGCTGTTGGAACCGATTGAGAGACACTTTGGGGTCCGGTTATCATATAGAACGGAAGAAGAAGCAGAAACATGCCTAAGCTGGGAACTCAACTCCCTTTGTGATAAGTTTGCTCTGCCGCGATATTGTTTTGCTTGCTTGAAAGAAACGCATCTTGCCTGGGTAAAAATCAACTGTGGGAAGTGTCATAAAGGGTGGTGGGTCTCTCAACATCAGTTGAGGCTACTTAATTGTTGCATAGATTGTAGTTGGGAATTGCAGCACAGTAACGATAACACTCCCCTTAGAGCATTTTTTGTGGAAACTGGAGCTCTCTTTTTATCGGCCTACCCAATAATTGAGAACAGAGAGGATCTAAATTTACGATACCTGAAGTGGCGGGTACAACAACAGCTTAATTGTCTTCAGGCCGCAGCCGCCACCACAATCTTAGATTCAAAGTGTGGTCAAAATGTGGGCATCCCCACCATGTGGCAAATTAGGCCTAGTGATTGGGATCGCACTTGTCGCCGCTTCCGTCCCGGTTGTGGAAGCCCGGGGGACGGAAGCTGGCCCGGAGCATCTCCACAGGCCTAACATGTGGGTAACTTGGGCAAAAGAAACCAACACTTCTAGTTTTTGTATGTCCTTAACAGCTGTGTCCGACCCATTTCGCACTTGTCTAATTGGTATACCCTTTTTAGAGCCTGAAAAATTTGTGGGGTATGTAAGCAACGTCTCCTTAACCAATCTAACTATATTAAGACAGGAAGGAAAAAGGGCTAATGACGCTGATGACTGGTGTCACGGAAATCAGACAGCCTGCCGACAGCCCGGGGCTAATCGACAGGTCTGGTGTGGAGGCTGCACCCTTGGTAATATTGCAAATCGAACCTTGGCTTGGATGTCTGTCCGGCTAATCGAACATCTAAATAAGCCCTTACCATGGGACCCACAAGAATTGCATTTAGCAGGATCTGTAAACAAAACCAGAGATGGCTTGTGCTTTGGCTTTAGTGCTAAGATAACCGACACCCCAATAGGTAAAGTTAGATGTAACTCTACCACGACGGGCACAATATGTGAGCCACTTAAGGCATGGACAGATGTGTCTGGACCAGGTGTCTATGGGATACAAAATGCCTCTGACGCCCAAGCATGGTGTGGAGGGGCTGTGGGATTAGAAGAAAGTTACCGATACGAACTTTTCCCAGACAGGTCATTAGCCCTGCCTAAAGGAATCTTTTTGATCTGTGGTGATCGCGCTTGGCAAGGCATCCCGCGATTCCCACTTGGAGGGCCATGTTATTTGGGAAGGCTTGGCCTCTTAGCGCCTTCAATGGAACAAATCAAGGCAAAAAATAGCACTCGAAGCAAGCGCAGTGTGAAAGGTCTGTCAGACACCTGTCAGGATTCAGTAACCTTGATAGGGAAGACAGAAAATTTGTTTGCCAGTATATTTTGTCCTGGCTGCTCGGCAGCAATTGCTAATGCTAACCTACAAAAATTGGCATGCTGGGCTGCCAAGCAAGCTAACCTCACTTCTGAAATTTTAACCGATTTGATGAAGGATGTTAGTAGCAATCGCAAGGCTATATTACAGAATCGCGCCGCTATAGATTTTTTATTGTTAGCACATGGACATGGGTGTGAGGATTTTGATGGAATGTGTTGTTTTAATCTATCTGACCATTCGGAGTCTATCCACGCGAGGATCCGAACCTTGCAACAACGAGTACAATTGCTACAGGAAGATAATGGATTTTTTGGAATCAACCTTGGCAATTGGGGTATAACGGGGTGGCTGAAAGGATTATTAATCGAAGGCATACGCTTTTTAATCATAATTAGCTTAATAGGAATTTGTATTTGTATAGCTTTTAAGTGTATCAAAAGGGGGCTCATGAAGGCATCTGATCAGATTTTGATAGCCCAAAAAGAAAAAGGGGGAATTGTTGGAGAATGGCTTAGAAAGAAAGGGCACAGTGGGTCTAGTGACCCTCTGTATCGAGAAAGTCAGTTTTGATGATTGCGGCCTAGTCTGGTTCAGCGGCCTTGACATCTCTACTGCTACGAGATTGACGTGGCAGTGGAAAAGTACCGACCGCTAATAACCCTAGGTCAAGTTCGGTTGAGGACAAGTATGATAAACAACTTTGAGGAAGTGCCCTCTCAGGAATAAGGATGTTAGCCTGCCGTTAAACCGCAAGTAAACCGCAAGTAGGAGAAGTATATTAATGTAACCTTTAGGCTTGCAGCCTATCAGCAACTGACTAGTAGGCGTAAATCATTGTAAGAGTATAAAAGATGACAAGTTGAATCAATAAACGAAGTCTGCTTATCACTCATATTGAGTCTGATTGCATTCTTCCTCCGCCGATGAAAGATGACACTGCTTGCGGGTCTGGGACTCTGACTCAATAACCACCCGACAACTTGGCACAGCAGAAAACCTAAGGTGGCTAATTTTCCATAGCTGAAAGATGCTGTCAATCATATCTGAAAAATCATGGCAGACAGGTGGAGTTCCTGACAACTGGAAAAAGGGAAATATAACACCCATTTTCAAGAAGGGAAAAATGGATGACCCAGGGAATTACAGACCAGTCAGTCACATCTCTGTGCCTGGCAAAATCTCAGAGCAGATTCTATTGGAAAACATGCCAAGGCACATGAAAATCAACAAGGTGCTTGGTGACAGCCAGCATGGCTTCACTAAGGGGAAATCCTGCCTGACTAATTTGGTGGCCTTCTATGATGGGGCTATGGAACTGATGGAAAGGGGTAGAGCAGCTGACGTCATCTACCTGGATTTGTGCAAAGCTTTCGACACCGTCCCACATGACATCCTTGTCTCTAAATTGGAGAGACATCAATTTGATAGGTGGACCACTCGGTGGATAAAGAACAGGCTGGATGGCCGCATGCAAAGAGTTGAGGTCAGTGGCTCAATGTCCAGCTGGAGACCAGTAACGAATGGTGTCCCTCAGGGATTGGTGTTGGGACCGATCTTGTTCAACATCTTTGTCGCTGACATGGACAGTGGGATTGAGTGCGCCCTCAGCAAGTTTGCCGATGACACCAAGCTGTGTGGTTCGGTTGATACCCTGGAGGGAAGGAATGCCATCCAGAGGGACCTTGACACGCTTGTGCGGTGGGCTGATGCCAACCTCATGAAGTTTAACCATGAAAAGTGCAAGGTCCTACACCTGGGTCGGAGCAACCACAGGCACAGCTACAGGTTGGGTAGAGAAGAGATTCAGAGCAGCCCTGTGGAAAAGGACTTGGGGGTGTCGGCTGATGAGAAACTGAACATGAGCTGGCAGTGTGCATTCACAGCCCATATAGCCAACTGTATCCTGGGCTGCATCAAGAGGAGTGTGACCAGCAGCACTCTGCTCTTGTGAGACTCCCCTGGAGTATTGTGTATAGTTCTGGTGTCCTCAACATAAAAAGGACATGGAACTGTTGGAACAAGTCCAGAAGAGGATGCTCAGGGGACTGGAGCACCTCCCATATGAAGATAGGTTGAGAAAGTTGGGGCTGTTCAGCCTGGAGAAGAGAAGGCTGTGTGGAGACCTCATAGCCTTCAAGTATCTGAAGGGGGCCTATAAGGATGCTGGGGAGGGACTCTTCATTAGGGACTGTAGTAATAGGATAAAGGGCAATGGGTTAAAACTTAGGGGGAGTTTAGATTGGATATAAGGAAGAAGTTATTTACTGTGAGGGTGGTGAGGCACTGGAATAGGTTGCCCAGGGAAGTTGTGAATGCTCTATCCCTGGCAGTGTTCAAGGCCAGGTTGGACAGAGGCCTTGGGTGATATGATTTAGCGTGAGGTGTCCCTGCCCATGGCAGGGGTGTTGGAACTAGATGATCTTAAGGTCCTTTCCAACCCTAACTATTCTATGATTCTATGCTTGTAAATAAAATCTAGGTAGCCAGTCTTAACCAAATGAAACAGCCTTCATTTCAAGCCTCTGAATTTTACATCTAAGACCAAGGAGCAGGAACACTGCTGATAATTAAAGGACATCTGTCACCTGCGTGTTCCTGCTGGTTTTGTCAGGAAAGGTGGCTGACATAATGTGAAGACAAGAAACCTGCTTCAGAAAATGACTTGGCAAGCCGGTTTCCATATACATCACTACCATGTGCAGGGCTACTCCTGCCTGCTGAGGGTGGAAAGGGCCATAGGAGCTAACGTGGGGCTGGTCAGACTGCCCACCCGGGATGGGTTACAGCCCAAAGCCTCACCAAGCCTAGCAGTAAAAGCCATGTCTGCTCCCTCTGTCCCACCTCAGTCTTGAGACAGGCTTCAACCTGCATGAGATTTAAATGAATAAACAACTCAAAGGGGGATTTTTGTTTGGTTTGGGATATTTTTTGAAAGGAGATTAGTTTTTCTGGCTTTTCTTAACAGCCACAGAAAGTCGCTTCTTTTTATTTGGAAAGCTCCCATAAGAACTCCAGGATTTCTGGAGCTGAGGGTTGCAAGTATTGGCCAAAACTGCTTTCATAGAATCATAGAATAGTTTGGGTTGGAAGGGACCTTAAATCTCATCCAGTTCTAATCTCCTGCCATGGCAAGGTCGCCTTCCACTAGACCAGGTTGCTCAAAGCCCCATTCAACCTGACCTTTTTTCCTTTTTTTTTTCCTTTTTTTCCCCTCAAGCTCACAATGGACTGAATACTAATATCTGACTTTGCCAGTGGGGAAACTGAGGCTGGGACCAGCAACACATCTTGCCAAAGGTGACACTGAAAGGCTGTACCACTGCTGTCACACAGCCATGGTCAGAAAGAAACACTCGCTCCTCTGGAAAAGGCTTTTCTGCCTCTTTGGAAAAGGTGCTGCTTCTGAACTCTGGGATCAGCATTTGCTGTTGATGGAAATAAGGCTCCATCCCTGTTTTCAAGAGTACAGAAGATTATTGGTGTTCTGCAGCTCATTGTGCATCAGTACAGCTGCTTCTGTTGCTAGCTACAACCATACAATTTTTAGGCAGTGTTACCCTCTCCATGGGATTACCCGCCACTCGCCAGCCTCAGCAAAGCCAAGCATTAAGATTGAAACTGTGGACACTCAGTTATGTATCAAGTAATGAAATAGTTTGGGACCTGATTAGAAAGAAGGGATCATGCTTTCAGTGTAATGGAGATGCTGATGTAGGAATTTCTGTGTGAATAATGAATGTTTGGAAATGCTTGGAGCATTGCAAATGGTAAGGGCAGTGCATTTTCCTGTATTCAGAAAGCCAGTGGTGGTAGTTCCCAGAATTGTTTGGACTGTAGCAATAGAGATTTATAATTCATAACAAAGAAGAAATGTCTTTCATCGAAGCAAGAAGACACGGTGAAATAAAAAAGTTGACATTTCTCATATTCTTTTCTTATTAAATACTGTCACGCAAGGGTCTTTTTTTCTGAGCAGATAAACAGCTATTGAAGGATTTATTTCATATTTGATATAGTTTTTCAAACAAGGTTTCTTTCTTATGGCCTGTTTTGTAGGGGATTTAAGCAGATTCACTCTGCAGTCTAGAATAGCGTGTCTAGACTTTCTGAACACATGAAATCCTTTGCTTTCCAAAAGCCAAAGTAGAAAGCTGTACTACACATTTCATTCATTGTGTTTAAAAAAAATGCAAAGCACAAACCAAACCTCCACAAAACTCAAAGCCAGATTCATGGGGTTTCAAGATCTACTTAAGGAATCATCAAGCAGGATTCAGTAGTTAATAACAGATCGTATTAGTACCTATTAACATGGGATAAATCAGGAGGAAAAGAAATGGCAAGGGATAAAGGAATGTCACCCTAGAATAGTGAGACATTTAGAAATTAAGTCATGAGAATTCTAAACCATGAGATTAACTCAGCTGTCACTTTCAAGCAACACCCCAGGCACAAAGCATGGGAGGCAGCAGGGATGAAGAAGAAAAGGGTATTTGAATTTTCACTGTGATAAAACACACACCTTTGTCCTGCTGAGAAGATCCCAGGAGCACATGGTGCTGATAAATCCCAGCTGGGAACTCCTCTGAAGTGAGGAAAATTTGGATTTGGTCTGAAACTCCACTGCTCATCCCAGACACAACTGGAGGAATGGAGCTCCCTGAAAGGAGCAGAGCTGGAGGCTACCTTCCCTGTCCTCCATCTCATTCACTTCATACCCAGTTTCATTTTCATCCAGGAATACAATCTTCCTTGGGCTTCCACCTCCTAGAAATGATTTATTTTTTTTTTCACAAACACTCCAAGCTCCTCCTCTACCCTCTGATCATATTTACCAGTATTACTTGACTCTTCCCTCCAAACTTCATTTGTGATTAAAGTCACCAGGATTTTCAAGAGCCTGTGAATTACAGATGGTTAATTCTGAAGAAGGTCTCAATCTGAAAGTCAGTGCCAAATTAATATCTGCTTCAATTTCTCCTTTATCTTGAATGCCCCAGGGCCTGCCATCTTTATTATGAAACTGAAGAACATACAGGGGTCTGATTTGTTAAAGTAGGCAGCCCGAGTCAAACTCTGTAGTGAAAAGCCTCCAAATCATTTGTTGAAAGTGAAAATTTGGAAGAAACTGGTTTTCAAGATACATGCAGGCACCCAACAGACTACCAGAGCTGCTAAGCACTCAGCTTTGGTCTTCAGATCTGAACGTATTGATCCTACACATTTTTCTCTAGCTCTGGAGTGCTGCAGAGCATCCTTTGCTCCTACTGAAATACTGGCAGCACTCAGCCCCATATAGGATCTGTCCCTAAATCTGTGTACAAACCTCCAAAATTTCAACAGCCTACTTTCCCTGCTGGGCAGAGTATGGCAGAGGGGCATGTCCCAAAAAGGGAAAGTCACATACTGGGAAAAAAAAGAACCAGCTGAAGTCAATGAAGGTTTTACCATGAGTTTGAACAGGGCTGGGATCTTGTGCTGCCTGCAACAGGTGTCTGTTTTGGTATCTGTCCTGGGTTCAGCAGTAGGAGTCATTTTTCTCCTTCTTAGTAGCTGGTGCAGTGCTGTGTTTTTGACTTTCAGCCTGGGAACAATGCTGATAACACTGATGTTTTTAGTTGTTGCTCAGTAATGTTTCCTCTGACCAAGGACTTTCTGTCTCTCATGATCTGCCAGGGAGGAGGGAAAGCCAGGAGGAAGCAGAGACACAACACCTGAGCCAAACTAGACAAAGGGGTATTCCATACCACAGCACATCATGTCCAGTATATAAACTGGGGGCAGTTACCCGGAAGGGGCAGATCTCTGCTCGGTTCGGGCTGGGCATCGGTCAGCGGGTGGTGAGTGGTTGTATTCTCTTCCCTTGTTATTTCCCTTATCATTATTATTATTGGTGGTAGCAGTAGTGGTTTCGTGTTACACCTTAGTTACTGGACTGTTCTTATCTCAATCCGTGGGAGTTACAGTCTTTCAGTTCTCATCCCCATCCCTCCGGGAGCGGGGAGAGGAAAAAAGTGAGGGAGTGAGTGGCTGTGTGGTTCTGGGTTGAGGGCTGGGTAACCAGTTGGTTGCTGACAGGACACATGTCTCTGCTTCCTCCAGGCTTCCCCTCCTCCCTGGCAGAGCATGAGATTCAGAAAGTCCTTGGTCAGAGGAAACATTACTGAGCAACAACTAAAAACATCAGTGTTATCAGCATTGTTCCCAGGCTGAAAGTCAAAAACACAGCACTGCACCAGCTACTAAGAAGGAGAAAAATGACTGCTACTGCTGAACCCAGGACAGTATCCACCCCTTATTCCATACCATTCACATCATGCTCAGATCCCACATTTTTCAATATACCATCACTATTGTCTCATATATATATATATATATACACATCCACACACACACACATAGATATCATTCCTTAGTGCATGGACGAATCCCTATAATGCTGCTGAGTTCATCTGGACTGTGGTGTTGGGCTCCATCTCTTGTAACAGTCTTTCAGGGAAGGAGAGGCTATGAACAGTGTTGGATAGAGGCCTGCTGACGACACCCCAGAACTTGTCTGGTCACTGCTGAGCTCATCTGGTTTCGTCAAAGTTCGTTCTTTGTTGGGATGATAGTCAGAGGGAAGTCAGGGCCAGTCACTGATGACCTGAAGACATCTAGTTGGTGGGCTATAAAAGTATTACACAGCAGGCAACAGAATACAATTAAGTTCATTGGCTGTTTTCCCCTAAAATCAAATCCCCTTGAGGTACACATCGGACTCCCCCATCTTCCCGCATTACCCAC
Source organism: Pezoporus wallicus (assembly GCF_028554395.1). Taxonomy (NCBI): domain Eukaryota; kingdom Metazoa; phylum Chordata; class Aves; order Psittaciformes; family Psittacidae; genus Pezoporus; species Pezoporus wallicus. The sequence goes on along the minus strand of NW_026636441.1, from coordinate 162,693 downwards.
CAAGTATATCTGGGTTCCTGAGCAAAAGCAATCCCATGAGTGGGTTTGCCTTTACCTGAAGCAGGAATAACCCAGACTGTCTTCTCCAGCAAATTCTTTATGTGCACCACAGGAACTTTATCCCCTTCTACAGTATGCAAAAGCTCTGAATGGGCTGGGCCAGCCCTGTTGGCAGATCTTCTTGTGTTGACCAACCAGGTGGCTTTTGGTAAATGCGTATCCCAATGTTTGAAAGTCCCCCCACCCATTGCTCTCAGTGTAGTTTTTAACAGCCTGTTGTACCATTGGATTTTCCCAGAGGCTGGTGTATGATAAAGGATGTGATATACCCACTCAATGCCATGCTCTTTGGCCCAAGTGTATATAAGGTTAATCCAGAAATGAGTCCCATCATCTGACTCAACTCTCTCTGGGGTGCCGTGTTGTGGGGAGTGAAGGTGATAAGATTTGCAGGAAAAACAATTTGGAAATGAGCTCTGAGGCCTGAATGCTTAACAAGCCCTGGGGCGATAAATTGGACCATTGAAGGACAGGAAAGGTCGAAAAACAAGCCTTGGGGGGATGGGCCCGGATGTTGTTGTGGTGGGAGTCTCAGTTGGAGCCAGACGATGTTGGGGTTGCGAGAGGGTCTGAGACAGCGGGGTGAAGCTGTTGCCGTCTGGATGTGTGCTCAGCATTGTGATTGGACTATTTACCTGGAGGTTTTTACAGGGGCCAATGAGACTGAACATGGAAGGTTTGTGCAGGTTGGGAAAGTACTGAACAAGGGGATAAAAAGGGCTTGATTGTAATAAAGTTGGATTTGAGTAAATCATACGCAGCCTCATGAATATGTATGCCCAGTGACTATATAAGGATGGCTTGTGTAGCAATACGACGATGCACGTTAGGAGGAGCTATCCCCTGTGTCTCCTGGCGCTGCAATAAAGAATACCTGCTTGTCAACTTGAAAACTTTGCTGGCGAGTTTGTTCCTGGAGTTTTCTCTGAATCAAGGCCTCCCCATATTTTTACTTCAGCCATCATCCTCCATACCAAAGAGGCTTTAACTGCTTGGCTTGTTTAATTGCAGCACAAATTTCACAGTTGTGAATAACCTGGGCAAAAGTGTCCATTGTTAAGTCCACCACTCGATCACGAGCCCATCTATATGTTGCATCTCTGCCCTGATAGCCTGAAGTGCCATGGGCCCACTGGGCCAAAAATAATTCACCCTTATAATGCCAATCTAAGTCCATCTGAGCCACTTCAATCTTAGCAGCTTTATCCACTTGTGGGTTGGTCTGGTGTTCCTCAGGGGCCTGACTCTTGGGTACATGGGCATCTACATGGTGTACTTTCACCATCAGGTTCTGCACTCGGGCAGCAATATCTTTCCACATTGTAGCAGCCCAGGTGGGTTTACCTCTGCACTGCCAGTTACTCTGCTTCTATAGCTGCAACCACCCCCACAGGGCATTTGCCACCATCCATGAGTCAGTATAAAGTACTGGCCATTTTTCTCGTTCAGCAATGTCCAGGGCCAGCTGGATGGCTTTCATCTCAGCAAACTGACTTGATTCACCCTCTCCTTCAGCAGTTTTTGCAACTTGTCATTGGGGACTCCATACAGCTGCCTTCCATCTCCGACACTCCCAAAGCACTGGAGGGGCCCAGTGGACTAGATGCTTGCCCATACTATTCCACACACCCTGCCACTCATGACTGTCCAGCCTTGGGGAAAATCTCTTGGTTCTCCTATATCGTTATCTGACCCAAGACAAGACCCAAACCTGACTCTGCTTAACTTTCAAAATCAGACAAAACAGTTGTGGGTAAAACACACTCTGTATGTGTGCCAACATGCTGATCCCCATCACAATCGGCAGGCAGGTCTCAGGGGTACCCCAGGGCCATTCAAAACCTTCAGAACTTTCAAATGATGCTGTAAATAGTCTGGTGGGGGAGCTGGGAGCGTAAGGGAATTACAGTTGACCGTAATAGGTTGACCACCCAAGGAAGAAAAAGAGATGCATAATTGCTAAACAGTTCCATTATATACCTCCCAAAGTATAGAGGTGATGACCACACTGGGAAGGCAAACCAGTCCAGCCTCATGATCAGTGAGTCTATTGTATTACAAGTCATTACCAGAAGGTACAGCAAAACAAGAATCTTAGCCCAAGCCCCCCAGCCAATAAACACTGAAACAGCAAATACTAGCTGTAAGTAAGGCATGACCTGCTGAAACTCCGAGATCAAGAGCAACAACTTTGAGAGCAAATAAATCAGCATTGTGACAAGTGACTATTAATCCAAAACAATGAATGCTTATCACAAATACGATTAGACACACTCTGGATAGATCTGTGGTTATCTCAACCATTCGTACCCCACGTTGGGCGCCACAAAGAACTGTCGTGGTTTTAGACCAGCCAGCAACCCAGACATGTCCCAAAAAAACTCTTTAAACAAGAGCAGGCTGCCCATGGTTTTCATCAGTCTCAAATATTTCCTTTTGTTTATTTTCTTGGCCAAGCTCCAGATTTGCCAATTGCTGTACTGTACACTCCACTGGCCTGTGCTCCCTCCAGTGTTGTCAAATGTTGTATTTCCCTTCCTATCCTAAACTGCAAAACTGTGCCACTTTGAGCCATGAGTCCCACCCCTTGCTCCTCCCCAAATACTTCTGGCTTATGTTTACTCCACAAAATGCTTCAGGATCATTTTGGGAAGAAAGGCACTCCAGCAATGTAAGATGGCACCATCCTTTGGTGGCTCTTTCCATGAGGATGTGACAACAGCCCAGCAATTTGCTATTCCCATCCTGTGAAATCAGAGTGCTTCAGAGGTATGGTTGGAATCAGAGATGTGGGTGCAGGGTTTCTTCTTGCCCCTTGTCCAGAGCAGCAAGGGAGCAGCTGGAGAAGGGCCGTGGAGGTCTACCAGAGCTCCACATGGATTGTGTGTCAATCATGGTTTCCATCCTTGCAACACCAGAGAAACCACCATGACCAAAAGGATGGCATCAGCAAAAACCAACACTCGGGCAAGCATGGTTTATCGCAAAACTGCTGTGTCAGACAAGTCACTTGCTGTTTTTTAATCTGTCAGCTAGAAATAATTGCTGGCACATGATGCTAACTTTTGGGTTGATTCGTAGAAAACTCTAGGAACAAACTTTCCAACAAAGTTTTCAAGCTGACAAGCAGGTATTCTTATTGTGGCACCAGAAGACATGCGGGATAGATCCTCCTAACATGTGTCTCTGTACTGCTATGCAAGCCGTCCTTAGATAGTCACTGGGCATACATGCATATTCATGAGGTTACATATGGGTTGGATTACATTATTTTCCAGAAAGTTCCCCGCATGTGTACAGAATTGTGGTGGTGGTCTCTGAGGGTCGTTCACTTCTTCCAACAATCTTCAGCACTTCTGGCAGCCTTTGAAGCACTTGCAGTAGATGCTTATACCAGCTTAATTGATTCATTAGCACCACAGACATAATAATCCTCCTGTCCTCCTACTTATCAGTTAAACTGTAGCCCATCCTGGACACCTGCCAATCCCAGATACTCCTTATCCTTGTGTCCTGTTCTTCTAGACTGTTTTTCTTAAAACTACGTCAACTATGATGATTTATCTTGCACAAGAATTCTCAGTGTGTTCCCTAGATGTACTCTATTTTTTTCTATGTACCATGCACCTCAGTAATTTTCAATTGCTACTGTTACAAAGCAATCAAACTTAACATTACTTAAAACTGATTCTAAAGGTTTAAATATTCCATTTTGTAATTTTGTGCTGCCCCTTTGTCTCAAATCCCCCCTTTTTCTGTCCTTCTGTAAATTCTTTTGCAACATTTTATATATTACCATTACCGTCTAAAGTCTTTTTGAAATAATTTCCTGTTTCTACTTGGTGCTCAATTTCATTTCTCTTCCAATCTTCATAATTTATCATAGACCGTTTACAACACCAGAGGGAATATGGTATCATACCACAAGTAATCAATATTAAAACAATTAACATCAATATTCCTGCAACCAGTTGCCTCAACCAGGAGAAATCAGGTAACCATGAAGTTAGCTTTTTTCCATACTTCTTCAAAACCCTAGGAAGTGTCATCCATGGCCATGTCATGAAATATCTTAGTTTGTTTCCAAATTTCCTCCAGATCTGTTTCAATTCTGCCACTTTGATCTAAATAGGAACAGCAACTTTCATGGATTATGGAACAAACCCCTCCTTGTGAAGCCAATAACATGTCTAGAGCCATTCAGTTTTGTAATATCACCTTAGATAGGCTGGTTATCTCTTGTTGTTCTGCCTGGATTATATCGATAGTTTTACTTTCCATTTCCTCTATGGTTGCTGAGATATTTACAATTGCCTTCTCTAATTCACTTACTTAGCCCTCTTACAAAACTATGAAATGCGGTGTGCCATTCAGTAATAGGGCTAAACCCTTGCTTAATTCATTTAGCAAAACTTCTAATCCAAGTCCTAGAAGGGTATGTGTCAATAATAGTTAGATTGGGTATTACAGCACCTAAGGTGCATGCCCCCTTCATACTGGGAGGTAGAGTCTTATAAGCATTTTCTCCACATAACCAATACCATCCTTTCCCTTTAAAAACGAGCCGCCACTGAACTATGATACCATCTATTTTAATAGTATGATTGCAATTTGAATGGTGACCCACATCTGTGGCATTTAAACAAACAATCTCATACTCTGCATCCTGGTGCAATACATCTTTGTACACAGGCATATTTTTTACTTGGATTAGGATTAACCATCCCAAAGTTTAAGCTTTCCTTCAGACGTAGATTGCTAGTGTTCACCCACAAATTTGTCCATGAGATAGTGTTAGGAATTGGAATTCCAGTTAATGGAAGGTCTGGATTTTCTCCTGATTTAGGCAACTGTGCACACACCCAACAGTCACTACTATTAAAACCTTAGCAACATTCTGCACTCATTTCAGGTATAAGTTCTCGTCCCAAGCTGGTGCACCAGTTATCATATGAGTCCAAATTATGACCGATACAATTTCATAAATAAGGGTCCTGAAGGCTTGATCCACCATGCTTTCTCTGGCTCTGGTGCTTTCTTTATTCTTGAATAATGTACCCAAGCAGGTTGTTCCTTTATCTTCACTGCTGTAAAGGTGGTCAGTAATATCTGGTACGGTCCGCTCCACTTCTCCTGTAGAGGATCTCCTGAAAAATTCTGAACATAAACCCAGCCTCCAGATCTGAAAGGGCGAATCGGATAATCCAAACCTCTTTCTCTTGTCCCTACTATTCTCTTATTTATCTCCTCCCATTGTTTTCCCAGATGGATCAGAAACTGTCGGAGATAGCCTTCTTCCACTTCCTGAAGACTTTCTCCTTTAAACTGGGACTGATACGGTCTACCATACAGAATTTCAAATGGGCTAACCTCTTCTCTCGACCAAGGTTTAGTTCGAATTCTTAATAGAGCCAGTGGTAAACCTTGGTACCAATACAAATTCATTTCCTGACATATTTTATTAATCTGTTGTTTAATCAGATGGTTCATCTTTTTTACTTGCCCACTGGCCTGAGGCCTGTATGGAACATGTAGTTGCAAATCAATTTCTAATTTTTTGCTAATTTCTTGTAAAAATTTTGCACTAAAGTGTGAGCCTCAGGTACCCCAAAATGAGGTATTATCTCGTTAAATAATGTTTTAATCACTTGTTTTGCATTATTTATCCTACAAGGGAATGCTTCTGGCCAGCCTGAAAAAGTATCCATTAATACCAACAAATATCAATAACTCCCTTTTCTCAGTAATTCAGAAAAATCTATTTGCTACTGCTGTCCTGGACAACTTCCTCTCCCAATTGTCCCAATTTGATTTCTATTTTCATTTTTAGGATTATTCTTAAGACATACCTGACATTGTTTTGTCACTAATTGAACTGTGGTGTATAGATTACTTCCTACAATTTGTTTAAGTATTCATACGGAGAGTTGCTACCCCAATGAGTTTTATTACATTCCTCCTGAACTAACTTCCAGAATTGGTTATAGGGGATTACAGTTTGCCCATCAGGTATCTGAACCCCACCCTCTTTATTTTCCTGTCCTTTTAGATCCTCAATCAATTTTTTATCCTCTTTTGAATACCTGCGTTTAGTTTTTTAAATTGTTAGTTTGCCATCAGGGATTAAGGACATGATTTGAAATTGTTCAGCTGCTCATTTGGCTTCAAAATCGGCCAAATTATTTCCAATTTCCTGATCAGAGTCACTTTGTTGATATCCTTTACAGTACATAATAGCTACTTCTTCAGGTAGCTGAACAGCTTCCAGTAATTGTAGAATTTCTATAGCATGTTTAATCTGTTTCCCTTGTGTGTTCAAAAGTCCTTGTTCTTTCCAGATAGCACCATGTGCATGGACCACACCAAATGCGCATTTAGAATTAGTCCAAATATTTATCCTTTTATCTTTAGCCAATTCCAGAGTTCTCATTAATGCTATTATTTCTGCCTTCTGGGCAGAGGTGTTCGAAGGTAAAGGTTTATCTTCTATTACCTGTGAATTAGTGGTAATGGCATATCCTGCCTTTTGTTTACCATTTTTCCTGAAGCTACTACCATCAGTAAACCAAGAATCATCATCTTCCAGAGGATTTTCTTTCAAGTCTGGTCGGCTCGAATATACAGTCTCTATGGAGGTCAAGCAGTCATGTGTTAGTGGTTCTGTCGACTGTTGCTGCAAAAAGGATGCTGGATTCACAACGTTAGTGATCATAATTTCTATATCATCTTGTTCCACAAGTGTTGCCTTGTATTTTAAGAAACATGAAGGAGATAACCAGTGGGCTCTTTCTGCTCCAGGACTGCTGATACAATATGGGACACTATTCCTTGTTCTTCATAGGAATATAGACAAAAGGATTTAGTCACATCCGGAAGTCCCAGAGCTGCAGCTCTTATTAGCTCTGTTTTTAAATTTCTAAAAGACGCCTCTTTTGTATCAGACCATTTTAAAGAGGGAAAGTTTCCTTTCAACAGTTCATATAGTGGTCTTACCAGAACACCATAATCATGGATCCAAAGTCTGCATCATCCAGTCATTCCCAGGAATGTCCGGAGCTCCTTGATGGTCGATGGCCATGGAGTGTGACAAATGGCTTCTTTTCTAGCAGTTCCAAGTTCTCTCTGTCCTCCTGTTATTTCCTATCCTAGGTAGGAAACTCGGGTTTGGATTAGTTGGGCCTTGTTTGGATACCCAATAACCATTCAGTCCCAGAAAATTTAATAATTCCATCCTCCACTGGATACATTCTTCCTTTGTTCCTGTAGCAATTAATAGATCATCCACATATTGTAACAGAGTCCCCATCTGAACAGGTGGCTTTCATGATTCGAGTTCCAGTGCTAACTTATTTCCAAAAATTGCTGGACTATTTTAAACCCTTTAGATAATACCATCCAAGTTAATTGAGTTTTTCTTCCTGTGTCATGATTTTCCCATTCGAAAGCAAATAATTTTGGCTTTCTTTGGCCAATGGTAATCAAAAGGAAGCATCCTTTAAATCCAGGATGGCAAACCATTTCTGATTATTATTCAATTTAGTCAATAAGTCATATGAATTAGCTAGTACTGGATGAATATCCTCTGCAATTTTGTTGATTGCCCTGAGATCGTGAACCAATCTGCAACTTTCCCCAATATCACAGGCTGAACATCTGCAGCTTAACTTTCAGTTTTTCCCTGTTGTTTTCCAAAGCCAAAATTAAGGAATCTGGCAGAGCTATATTAATTGTGCATTCAGTATGTCACTCCACGAGATTTCTTAATGTGAAAAACATATCTGCATATATTACTTCATCCCATTTTCCTTGCCCCCTCAAAACAACATTAATTGCAACAATGTATTATAGTTCACAGTTCCATTTTTAGGCCATTTTTCCTGATCTTCCAAAGTATACAATGGCCACCATTGGTTACAATATTTTACCAATGTTTTCTTATTTACCGAGCCTCCAGGAGAGCCTCCAAGTTCTTTCCAGTGTGCCAAAATGCACCCTAAAGGCCTCTTTTTCAACATCTCTTCACTCTGCTGATTTTCCATTATCAATCTCACATTCACACACACAAATAGGATCCCACAGACACACTCCACACAGTTACAACACTTGAGACAAAGAGAGAGACTAAAATTCAAACGAACAAACAACAGTTAATAACACAGTTATAAAATCCTGTCACCAGTACCAAAATCACAAGACCAAAATCATTACTGTAAAAAGCCACAAAATAAGACAAATACCAGTAGAATCAAAAGCAATACTTCCTAACCCCTATGGCTCAGACCATATTGTAACTTTAATAGGGGGGTTTCCTTGACCCCTTTATAGTTGACCAGCCTGTCAATGTCCCAAGAAGGACGAGACCCTTGCGTCCAACCAGCCTGTCTGCGTCCCACTGTGGGAACCGTACTGGACAGCCCACTGTATCGGATGGTGATTCGACTAACCTATTCAGGGACCCACGCTGACATCCTCACTGAATCAAATCCCTTATGGGCTGTTGATAGCACACTGGACCCAAAACCATTTCCACAAGACACCCCTGTGTCTTGTAGGACCCAAACTACAAGATGCCCCCTGCTTAGTTATAACGGTCTGTCACTGATACCAAAATCACAGGACCAAAATCCTTAATGTAACAAGCCACAAAATAAATCAAATACCAACAAGATCCAAAACCATTTCCACAAGACATCCCCTGCGTCTTGTAGGACCCAAACCACAAGATGCCCCCTGCTGCTTGTGCCTGTATACCAGTAAAATCCAAAACCTTTTCTACAAGACGCCCACTGCGTCTTGCAGGACCCAAACCACAAGATGCCCCCTGCTTCTTGTGGGTGTATACAAAACAGATGCTAGCAGCTGGGTATACGCCTTTACCTACGATATTTCCTATCTTGATTTACGGAAGGCTTCCAAACCTTGTGTATGCTTACCAAACCAACCCAATTACCAATTTAGTCTTTATGCAAGATGCCCCCTGCACCTTACAGACTATACAAAAGAAAAGAATACGTTTTATGAGATGATCCTTGTCTGCTCCCGCAGTGATCCAAATGAGTTGAGGGGTCCCTTCGGGAAAAACTCCCGAGGGCCCTAGGGAGCCCTGTCCTCAGCAGGTCGTGCAGCCAAGCAGAGAGGGTCCCATCTGGGGTGCCAAATTGATTCAGAGAAAGCTCCAGGAATAAACTTGCCAACAAAGTTTTCAATCTGACAAGAAGGTATTCTTTATTGCAGCACCGGGAGACATGGGGGATAGCTCCTCCTAACATGTGTCCCCCTATTGCTACACAAGCCGCCCTTGTATAGTCACTGGGCATGCATACATATTCATGAGGCTACATATGGATTACTTAATTTTCCAGAAACTTCCCTGCATGCGTACAGAATTGTGGTGGTGGTCTCTGAGGGTCGTTTATTCTTCCAACAATCTTCATCACATCTGGCAGCCTTTGAAGCACAGTAGATGCTTATACCATCTTAATTGGTTCGTTAGCACCACAGACATAATAATCCTCCTGTCCTCCTACTTATCAGTTAGTTTAACTGTAGCCCATCCTGGACACCTGCCATTCCCAGATACTCCTTATCCTTGCGTCCTGTTCTTCTAGACTGTTTTTCTTAAAACTATGTCAACTATAACTATCTTCTACAAGAATTCTCAGTATGTTCTCTAGCTGTAGTATATTATTTTGTTCTATGTATCATGCACCTCAGTAATTTTCCATTGGAAAAGAAGGACCAGATTCCTCCCAGACCTTGGGAAAAAAACAGGCTGCGTGCTGGCTGCTGACATAGCCCATACCCACCTGGTGAAGACACTGCTGCTCCTGCTTCATGCTGAAATCCTGGGCAGAAAAACACAGCTCAGTCTTCCTGGTGGGCCCCAGGGTCAGCCTTTCATCCCATCTGCTATGAATCACCCACTGTGGCTTGGGACATGAGCAGACGGCTCCAAACCGAGCCACATTGGCTGAAGTCCACAGGGAAAGCTGTCAGTGTGCAACACAGAGCCAAGCAGCACTGGGCTTTAGGATCTGAACACATTACCTTTCCCCTCACTGCTATTACCTATCACTTTCCAGCTACTGACCCCAAAAGGGTTCATATCCCCTAGTTTACTTGCCCACCAGAAAGACACATGCTCCAGAAAAGCACTGTGCTGGATAGGCAGATGGGGAAAGTGATGCACAGGGATGGATCTGCCTGCTGAATCACTGCAGAGCAGGTCATGCACAGAGATATCTCCAAGTCCAAGACTTAATTTTGCTTTTTCCATGTGCTCCCCTGAAGCTGAACTGTAAAGAGGAACTGGTGTCCCATGGGTGGCTATCTGAGCTCTTTCCATTGGTGGCCTTTGGGAGAGGAAGAAGAGCCAGGATCTCCATAGCTGGGTTTGACCAGCTGATCCAAATAGTTTCACTAACACTTCTTCCACAAAACTATAGATCTTTGAATTGGTTTTCCAAAGCTTCAAAACCAAAAAGGAGACTTTCATCCTGCTCTGACATGTTCTCTCCCAAAGTCTGCATTTCTTTTCAAAAGCCTAAATTGAGGAGGACTGGGCTGCTTTCCCTTTTTAAAAAATCCTCTTAGTTTTTAATAACACCCACCATGCAGATGAGATCCAGGAGAGACCCCTGACATTTCACAGTTGAAAGGCTGGGAACTGCTGCAGAAAGGTTTCCCTTTTCTGAGGAGGGACTGATGATACAGGGGCCACCCCTGACAAATGTCAGTCATCCCTTTTTCTTCCAAGCATCCCAAAGGATGCCACAACCCTGAAGGTCTGTTTTATCCTTAACAACTCTCATTTCCAGGCTGAGAAAAGCCAGCTCTTTGCACATCTCTCCTGTTGTTAGTACCTCCTACACAGGGACAAACTAAAATGGGGAATACTGGACTTCACCCACGTCTCATCACCATCACATAAAGCCCAGTAAAGACCTGTCCCATCCCCAGCTATGCTCCTGTTCACACACAGCAGTGTGAGGGCTTCATCTCATTGAATTTGCTGCAGGCTGTCACCTACTGATGTGCTTTTCATTTACAACTGCCACATCGATTCTTCCCCATATGCATTTCAGCATGGTAGGCAGGTTACTTTAGTTGGGTGTCATGGTTTAAACCCAGTCAGGCAACTCATTCCCCCCCTTCTTTCTCTCCCCCTACTCGCGGAGGGACGGAGAGGAGAATCGAAAAGAATGCAACTCCCACGGGTTGAGATAAGAACAGTTTAGTAACTAAGGTAGAACACAAATCACTACTGCTACCACCAATAATAACAATGATAAAGGAAATATCAAAAGAATACAGCACCTCACCACCAGCCGACCGATAACTTGCCCCCCCAGCCCAACCAAGCACCGACCGATACCTCCTCCAGCTCTGCAGTCTCCCAGCCCTTCCAGCTAACTCCCAGTTACATCCTGGGCATGACTTGCTGTCGTATGGAATACCTCTTTGGCTAGCTTGGGTCAGGTGTCCTGTCTCTGCTTCCTCCTGGCTTCCCCTCCTCCCTGGCAGAGCATGAGGCTCACAAAGTCCTTGGCCAAACCAAAACATCATTGTTATCAGCTCTGTTCCCGAGCCAAAAATACTGCACTGCACCAGGTACCAAGGAGGAGAAAAATGACTGTTACTGCTGAACCCAGGACATTGGGCAATACAAGGATTGGGTCCAACTACAGGCAGAGATTTACTGGTCTCAAAAAGTACAGGACAAAGTCCCATTTTCAGTGATTCCTGGGGTCTGCAGGAACAGTAAGTTCCTGGCACCCTCTAATGGAAAATTGAAGTCACTGAATTACCATCCCCTTTGTCTGAGTCTTGGCTCCTGCATTTCTAGTTTTAAACTAATATCACAGGAATAAATTCTACCAGGTACAATATGCCTTGTGCCAGTGTGGACCCAGAGAATGTGCTGAACAAATGTCAAGGCTGCTCTAGGGAAGGAGAGGCTGCCTGGCAATCTCCCTCCAAGCCCTGAAAGCCAGCACACACAGGGATTGCCGCTTTACTTATGGAAATGCAAAACAATAGCTAATCAGCTCTGACATTTGTGCCTTGTTCATGAATTGAAAACACATGCTACTGGGCTAGTCATGTTACATTACTTGTCCCTCCCTTTCCCCCTCCTCTCCCTCAGCCACATTGATAGGGTGTCATTTTCCAGGATACTGTTCCAAGATAGGAAGTCTGGAAGCATCTCAAATCTCTGCTCAGGTTAGACTTGGCTTTGGAGCTGGTTTGTAAACAGAATTACTGCTTGAATTATAAGTTTTTTTTAAACCTTAGTGCTTCCTAGAAAGTGACGCCTATAGCCAGAGAAATCCTTCATGCAGCCCTTTGGCAGAGCCCTCTAAAAGATTTGTCCCTGGGTGGTGGGGGTACCTGACATTTAGAGGCATGGAAAAAGCCTGGGTGGTAACAAGCAGGGATTCCTGCAATGATCCATCAGCTTCATGCAGCCCATGGCCAAGCGGAGGGGGCATCATGTTGCTGGCTTTTGGCATCTCATGCAGGAGCTTGGCTTCAGTGTGAGGATCCCTAGATGGACCATGGGGAAGGACTGGCTTTTCCTTGGGCAACTTGGTGAGATCCCTGCCCCAGGTAAAGCATGGCATTTCTGCCCATTGCTGACCTGCCAATAGAGGATGCAGAGTATAAGGAGGACCCAGCCCATCAATCACGCTCTCACCCTTTACACACTATACTCAGAGATAAGCAAAATAATTTAAATAACTGTTTATTACAGTGAAATCTAATTTCCAGGAAACACTGATCCATGCCAGTCTCAAAGCTCTGGATTTACTGCAGCATGCAGGAGGTTTGCAAACATAGCAGTATGTAAGGTAGCATTTCCCTTGGCAAAAGGCTCCACCAAAATCAATGAAAGTGAAAGAAAAAAGCATACTGCCCCGAGACTGGCAAATTTGACATTGCTGACACCATTGATGCAGTAGTAGACTCCACAACTCATTAAAGTTGTAAAGTAGGTATGCTTTATTCAGCGCTAAGGCGCATGGGGGATCATTCCTCCAAAGGCATGTGCACCTCAGCGTTGTTCTCCTTCATATTTATCCTCTAAACTATTACATATTCATGAGGTTACTCAACACGCGTATACATATTCATGACCTATCCCCGCTTCATATTATAATGAGGTAAAAGGTCCTTGCTTGCATAGTGCCTTCTGGTGGTCATGGGCAAGGGTCTCGAGATGAAGAAAACGAGTCTTCCCTGAACTTTTCATCTCTAGCCATTGCACATGTTCCCTGGTGATTTAGTCACTGTCCAAGCTGCAAAGCTGATTTCAGCTGTTTTAGGGGTCCAGAGAACAGGAGCTACTGTCCCTTCCTCCTATCAATAGCCTTGGTCCTCCCACCCTCTTCCGGCAAGCACAATAAGTGTTGAGCATGTATTTCTTGAGTAAGCATGAGCAAGCAGTAACATTGTTAAGCAAGCGGCTTAACCCTAACCCCCCTGTACATCAGTTAACTCTTCACATCACCATGAGTTTAACACCTCAGAGCTACCTGCACATCTTCTGTCTCACAGAAGAGAGGAAAAAGCAGGATGCAAAATGCTAGATGATAAAAAAAACATAGAGGACCAGTATTCCCTGAGGGCTAGATCATTGCATGTATTTCACCCCTAAGTTTAAGGCACAGTTGATCACAGACCTCTGGAAGTGAAAGCTAGTACTCAAATTCAGTAAGTCTCTTCTAAAATCCCATTAAAATTCTTTTACTTTTAGAACCCCAGTTTCCACATCAACAAGACACACAGCTCTCTATGCAGTTTAGGGCCATAAACAAACCCTAGATTTATAGTTGTGGTATTAGATATAAGGGCTTTAAAAAATGCATGTAGTAATGAAGGATAAGTGCTGAAAGGAAACAAATTTAATGAGGAAAAGATGGTTCCTAACTCAGTTTAGAGCATAGCTCTGAAAAAAAGGAAAATGGACAAAACATCACCTGGGAAGATCCTACCTTTTCTAAGGGTCCTATTGATTTCAATAGGATTGTTGGAAATGGTGCCTTGCAATCTCCATTTCACCTATGTTTAAACTCTGTGTTTAAATGGTTGTCTTATAAAAGGAAGGAGGAATTGCCATTAGCCATTGTTTTCACAGCCTTGCTCTTTCTGAGGAAGCAATTAAGGCACTAACACTGGGCCATATTTTAATAGCCTTATGCATATTGAATCTCACCTGCCACACCAGTGACTCCACTGGCTCTGCTCTAGAGCACGTCCCTATTTAGAAAAGGACTTATACGTGTGCTAACTTGTCCTGGGTTCAGCAGTAGCAGTCATTTTTCTCCTTCTTAGTAGCTGGTACAGTGCTGTGTTTTTGACTTTCAGCCTGGGAATAATGCTGATAACACCGATGTTTTTAGTTGTTGCTAAGTAATGTTTACTCTGACCAAGGACTTTCTGAGTCTCATGATCTGCCAGGGAGGAGGGGAAGCCAGGAGGAAGCAGAGACAGGACACCTGAGCCAAACTAGCCAAAGGGGTATTCCGTACCACAGCACGACATACTCAGTATCTAAACTGGGGGCTGTTACCCAGAAGTTACCCCGATCACTGCTCGGGTTGGGCTAGGTATCGGTCAGCGGGTGGTGAGCGGCTGTATTCTCTTCCCTTGTTATTTCCCTTATCATTATTATTATTGGTGGTAGCAGTAGTGGTTTTGTGTTATACCTTAGTTATTGGACTGTTCTTATCTCAAACTGTGGGAGTTACATTCTTTCAGTTCTCCTCCCCATCCCTCCCGGAGTAATGAGGGGGAGGAAGGGGGTGGAGTGATCAAGCAGCTGTGTGGTTCTGGGTTACCAGCTGGGTTTAAACCATGACATAACTTTAAACATGTATTTTAATTCTAATAGCTTTCCTGAACTGGGACCATTGGCTGCTGCAGGACTGCCTGGAGGGGAAGATGCTACTCCATGAGATGCAGTCAGAGGGCAGGAATATGGTCCTATAGATCTAAAGAAATGCTGTCCTTACCCCTTGACATCAGCATATAAACAAAGATGCAATCCCATAAGGAAAGATATTAGCTGTGATAGAAGCAAAGAGGAAATTAAATAACTATCACATGTCATAAGAACAAGCTTGTCAGGGGAGAGAGAATTGGTGGGTTTGAGCTTGCAGAAGAGATTTGTATACAGCAGTGAGGAGGAGGAAATGAGGAAGGAGAAGAAAGGAAACAAATCAAAGAGCTATTTCAAGTTTACAGACAGAAGGTGCATGTTATTCAGATGTACCACATGTCACCAGTCTTCTGGTGTTTGTTATTGTCCTGGGTTCAGCAGTAGCAGTCATGTTTCTCCTTCTTGGTAGCTGGTGCAGTGCTGTGTTTTGACTTCCAGCCTGGGAACAGTGCTGGTGATACCGATGTTTTCGGTTGTTGCTAAGTGATGTTTACCCTGACCAAGGACTTTGTGAGGCTCATGCTCTGCCAGGGAGGAGGGGAAGCTGGGAGGAAGCAGAGATGGGGAGCCTGACCCGGGTTAGCCAGGGAGGTATTCCATACCACAGCACGTCATGCCCGGGGTGGGGGGTGACTGGGAGATACCCAGAAGGACACGGGCTTCCGGGTGGGACTTGTTTCTTGGCGGGTGGTATTGTATTCTCTTCCCTTGTTATTTTCTCTTATCATAGTTGTCGTTGGTGGTAGCGGTGGTGATTTGTGTTGTACATTGGTTGATGGACTGTTCTTGTCTCAACCCGTGGGAGTTGCAATCTTTCGATCCTCTTCCCCATCCCTCCAGGAGCGCGGAAGGGGAGAGGCCCCGGGGGGGGAGGGGGGCCCTCAATTGCTCTCAGCCAGGCACCACTCATTGGGAGTGAGTGAACAAGCTGTCTGGCTAGGGTTTAAACCACGACAGTTCTTTTTTGGCACCCAACGTGGAGCACAAGGGGTTGAGATAACGACAGATCTGTCCAGATTAATAGTCCCTTGTCAAAATTCTGATTTATTTGCCCTCAAGGTTGTTCCTCTTGATCTCACAGTTTCAGCATATCGTACTTTACTTCCATCCAGTATTTGCTGTATTAGTGTTTTTCAAGTGTGGGGCTTGAGCTAAGGTTTTTGTCTCATTGTACTTTATGGTAATGACTTGTAATACAATAGAATCATTGATCATGAAACTGATCGGGCTTATGTTCCCAGTGTGGTCACCACCTTTATACTTTGGGAGGTACATAATAGAAGTGCTTAGCAATTACACATCTTTTTTCTCCTTCTCAGGTGCTCAACCTGTGAAGGAGGCATTCTTTTACCCTCCCAGTCGTCCCCCCAGACCATTTACATTTGAGAGTTTTGAAATTTTTGAATGGCCTTTTAATGCTGTTGAGACTTGTTTGCTGATGGTGATGGGAATCACCATGCTAACACGCATACAGAGTGTGTTTTGCCCACTACTGATTTCAAGAGTTAAGCAGAGTCAGGTTTGGGTCTTGTCTGGGGTCAAACGATAGGAGGACCAAGAGATTTTCCCTGAGGCTGGACAGCCATGAGTGGCAGGGTGTGTGGGATAGTATGGGCAAGTATCTAGGTCAGTGGGCCCCTCCAGTACTTTGGAATTTCACTACCGAACAACTGCAAAATCCAGAAGAATTAGTAAAACACTTAAATGAGGTGTGTGGTCATTCTGGCCATACCAGAGATGGACAAATCATGGCAACGTGCTGGGGCTTGGCCTATGCTTACAGGGCCTTGTTCAACACTATCCAGCACCTTCAAAAGGAAAAAATGTCTCTGGATCTGAGGATCAGCGCAGCTTGAGTTCCAGGCACAGCAGCTTCACCACCCCCAGACAGTCGCTACTCAAACTTTGGCTGCAATGAACTGCGCAGCTACCCCAGTGGCAAGTACAGCAGCTGCTCAAACTTCAACTGCAACAGACAGCGCGGTTACCCCAGCTCCAAGCACAGCAGCCACACCACCCCCAGCAACAAGTACAGTTGCTACTCAAACCACAGTAATAATCACTGCAGCCAAACCAGAGGACCAATTCGTACCAATATTGGTTGCCCCTGTACGCAAGAGAACAAGCAAAAAAGAGGCAAAAGGGGTGAAGCAAGATGAAGAACCAATGAATTCACCACCCGGTCCAGAATCTGATCAGGAGTCATCATCACATGACGAAGAAGAAGAAGAAGAGGTAACTTCTCGACCTCGGACCTCAACCGAGCTGCGGAATATGCGAAAAGATTTTACCCGTCAACCAGGGGAGCACATCATCACCTGGTTACTCCGATGCTGGGACAATGGGGCCGATGGTCACAAACTAGAAGGTACAGAAGCCAAGCAGCTGGGATCACTTGCTAGAGAAGGGGGAATTGACAAAGCAATTGCAAGAGAGAAAAAGTCCCTCAGCCTTTGGAGGAGGCTCTTGGCAACTGTGAAAGAAAGGTTTCCGTACAAGGACGATGTTACGAGTCGTTCGGCCAAGTGGACTACTATAGACAAAGGCATCCAGTCTCTGAGGGAATCAGCCATCGTAGAGATGATCTATCACATCAAGCCGAATAACGGGGATACACCTATAGATCCAGATGAAGTTGAATGTACACGACCCATGTGGCGAAAACTTACACGGAATGCACCGTCATCATATGCCCATTCATTGGCAACAGTGACCTGGAATGACATAGTACCACTAACAGTGGATGAAATGGTTCATAAACTCCGAGAGTTCGAAGACAATCTCACCCCTTCCATCATCTCAGCTGTGAAAAAACAGTCCCAGGACCTCGAAAATTGAGGGACGATGTATCTGATTTATCCAGCTCCTCACGTGTACCAACACACGTCTCAGCTATTAACAAAAGGCGTCCTATTGTTCTAGAGAGGAGATACAGAAGGTATACGCCACGGGGTACCCTATGGTTTTACCTGCTGGATCACGGAGAAGACATGACAAAGTGGGATGGAAAACCTACTTCAGCTTTGGAGGAACGGGTGAGTGAACTGAAGAGGAGAGCAAGGGCCAAGACTGATCGTCCCATGAGAGCTACGGCTTCAGTCTCTGGTGAGCAGTTTCCCAGATGGAGTGGAAGAGCTGATTTTACTCCAGCTCCTGTGATAATGAAGAATAATCCCTTTCAACACGACTTAAGTGTCCAATGCTGTGACGACCATTAGAGGGGCCCTGCCTCCAGCCAGGTGGAGGTAGGGGACAATCGGATTTACTGGACTGTGTGGATCAGATGGCCTGGCACATCAGTCCCACAGAAGTATAAGGCTCTAGTAGATACCGGTGCACAGTGTACCCTGATGCCATCAAGCTGTCAAGGGGTGGAACCCATCTATATTTCTGGAGTAACAGGAGGATCCCAAGAGTTGACTGTGCTGGAGGCTGAAATCAGCCTGACTGGGAGGCAATGGCAAAAGCACCCTATTGTGACTGGTCCAGAGGCTCCATGCATCCTCAGCATAGACTACCTCAAGAGAGGGTACTTCAAAGACCCAAAAGGGTACCGGTGGGCTTTTGGTATTGCTGCTTTGGAGACTGAGGAAATTGAGCAGCTGTCCACCTTGCCTGGTCTCTCAGAAGATCCTTCTGCTGTGGGGTTGCTGAAAGTTGAAGAACAACAAGTGCCAATTGCGACCACAACAGTGCACCGGCGGCAATATCGCACCAACCGAGACTCCCTGATTCCCATCCATCAGCTGATCCGTAGACTGGAGAGTCAGGGGGTGATCAGCAGGACCCGCTCACCCTTTAATAGCCCCATATGGCCAGTGCGAAAGTCTAATGGAGAATGGAGACTAACAGTAGACTATCGTGGCCTGAATGAAGTCACACCACCATTGAGTGCTGCCGTACCGGACATGCTAGAACTTCAGTATGAACTAGAGTCAAAGGCAGCCAAGTGGTATGCCACGATTGATATTGCCAATGCATTTTTCTCCATTCCTTTGGCAGCAGAGTGCAGGCCACAGTTTGCTTTTACTTGGAGGGGTGTCCAGTTCACTTGGAACCGACTGCCCCAGGGGTGGAAACACAGCCCTACCATTTGCCATGGACTGATCCAGACTGCACTGGAACAGGGGCAAGCTCCAGAACACCTGCAATACATTGATGACATTATTGTGTGGGGCGATACAGCGGAAGAAGTCTTTGAGAAAGGGAGGAAAATAATCCAAATCCTGCTGAAAGCCGGTTTTGCCATAAAACGGAGTAAGGTCAAGGGACCTGCACAGGAGATTCAATTTTGGGAATAAAATGGCAAGATGGACATAGACAGATCCCCACAGATGTGATCAACAAGATAACAGCAATGTCTCCACCAACTAATAAGAAAGAAATGCAAGCTTTCTTGGGTGCAGTGGGGTTCTGGAGAATGCACATCCCAAATTACAGTTCGATTGTAAGCCCTCTCTATCATGTGACCCGGAAGAAGAATGATTTTAAATGGGGCCCTGAGCAGCAACAAGCCTTTGAGCAAATTAAATGCAAGATAGTTCATGCAGTAGCCCTTGGACCAGTCCGGACCGGGCCAGATGTAAAAAATGTACTGTACACTGCAGCTGGGGAGAACGGTCCTACCTGGAGCCTCTGGCAGAAAGCTCCAGGGGAGACTCGAGGTCGACCCCTCGGCTTTTGGAGTCGGGGATACAAAGGATCTGAGGCCAGCTATACCCCAACTGAGAAAGAGATACTGGCAGCCTATGAAGGGGTTCGAGCTGCTTCGGAAGTGATTGGCACTGAAGCACAGCTCCTCCTGGCACCCCGGCTGCCCGTGCTGGGCTGGATGTTCAAAGGCAGGGTCTCCTCTACACATCATGCAACTGATGCTACATGGAGTAAATGGGCTGCACTAATTACACAACGAACTCGAATAGGAAATCTCAGTCGTCCAGGCATTCTAGAAGTCATCATGGACTGGCCAGAGGGCAAAGATTTCGGAATGTCACCAGAGGAGGAGGTGGTGCGTGCTGAAGAGGCCCCACCATATAATAAACTGTCAGAAAGTGAAAAGCAGTATGCCTTGTTTACTGATGGCTCTTGCCGTATTGTGGGAAAGCATCGGAGATGGAAGGCAGCTGTATGGAGTCCTGGACGACAAGTTGCAGAAACTGCTGAAGGAGAGGGTGAATCGAGTCAATTTGCCGAGGTGAAAGCCATCCAGCTGGCCCTGGACATTGCTGAATGAGAAAAGTGGCCAGTACTTTATCTCTATACTGACTCATGGATGGTGGCAAATGCCCTGTGGGGGTGGTTGAAGCAATGGAAGCAGAGCAACTGGCAACGCAGAGGTAAACCCATCTGGGCTGCTGCACTGTGGAAAGATATTGCTGCCCGGGTGCAGAACCTGGTGGTGAAGGTACGTCATGTAGATGCCCATGTACCCAAGAGTCGGGCCACTGAGGAACACCAGAACAACCAACAAGTGGATAAAGCGGCTAAGATTGAAGTGGCTCAGATGGACTTAGATTGGCAACATAAAGGTGAATTATTTTGGCCCGGTGGGCCCATGACACTTCAGGCCATCAGGGCAGGGATGCAACATATAGATGGGCCCGTGATCGAGGGTGGACTTAACAATGGACACCATTGCCTAGGTTATTCATGAGTGTGAAACATGTGCTGCAATTAAACAAGCCAAGCAGTTAAAGCCTCTTTGGTATGGAGGACGATGGTTGAAGTATAAATATGGGGAGGCCTGGCAGATTGACTATATCACACTGCCACCAACCCGCCAAGGCAAACGCCATGTGCTTACCATGGTGGAAGCAACCACCGGCTGGCTGGAAACATACGCTGTGCCCCATGCCACTGCCCGGAACACTATCCTGGGCCTTGAGAAACAGATTTTGTGGCGACACGGCACCCCAGAGAGAATTGAGTCAGACAATGGGACTCATTTCCAGAATAACCTTATAGATATTTGGGCCAAAGAGCATGTCATTGAGTGGGTATATCACATCCCCTACCATGCACCAGCCTCTGGGAAAATCGAACAGTACAATGGGCTGTTAAAAACTACACTGAGAGCAATGGGGGGGGGAAATTTCAAGCATTGGGATACACACTTACCAAAGGCTACCTGGTTGGTCAACACCAGAGGATCTGCCAACAGGGCTGGCCCAGCCCAGTCAGAACTTTTACATATTGTAGAGGGGGACAAAGTTCCTGTGGTGCTTATGAAGAATTTGCTGGGGAAGACAGTCTGGGTTGTTCCTGCTTCAGGTAAAGGCAAACCCACTCGTGGGATTGCTTTTGCTCAGGGACTTGGATATACTTGGTGGGTAATGAGGGAAGATGGGGAAGTCCGATGTATACCTCAAGGGGATTTGATTTTAGGGGAAAACAGCCAATTAACTTAATTGTATGCTGTTGCCTGCTGTGTAATGCTTTTATAGCCCATCAACTAGATGTCTCCAGGTCACCAGCGACTAGCCCTGACTTCCCTCCTACCATCATCCCCACAGAGAATGAACTTTGATAGAACCCGATGAGTTCCGCAGTAAAGGAATGACCAGCATCAGCAGGCAACGATCCAATACTTCACACACCCTTTCCTGCCCTGAAAGATTGTTACAAGAGATGGAACCTGACATCATGGACCGAATGGACTCGGCAGCATTATAGGGATTCGTCCATGCACTAAGAAAATGATCTTTTTCTCTTGGTCTGTGTGTATATGGATGTATATATATGGGAGAGCGGTGGTGCATTGAAAATGTGGGATCCGAGCATGACGTGAATGGTATGGAATAAGGGGTGGATAATGTCCTGGGTTCAGCAGTAGCAGTCATGTTTCTCCTTTGTGGTAGCTGGTGCAGTGCTGTGTTTTGACTTCCAGCCTGGGAACAGTGCTGGTGATACCGATGTTTTCGGTTGTTGCTAAGTGATGTTTACCCTGACCAAGGACTTTGTGAGGCTCATGCTCTGCCAGGGAGGAGGGGAAGCTGGGAGGAAGCAGAGACAAGACACCTGACCCAGGCTAGCCAAAGAAGTATTCCATACCACAGCACGTCATGCCCGGGGTGGGGGGTAACTGGGAGTTACCCGGAAGGACACTGGCTTCCGGGTGGGACTCGTTTCTTGGCGGGTGGCATTGTATTCTCTTCCCTTGTTATTTTCTCTTATCATTGTTGTCGTTGGTATTAGCGGTGGTGATTTGTGTTGTACATTGGTTGATGGACTGTTCTTGTCTCAACCCGTGGGATTTGCACTCTTTCGATCCTCCTCCCCCTTCCTCTGGGAGAGGGGAAGGGGAGAGGCCCGGGGGGGGGATTGTGGGGCGGGCCTCGATTGCTCTCAGCCTGGCACCACTCATTGGGAGTGAGTGAACAAGCTGTCTGGCTAGGGTTTAAACCACGACAGTTATTTTAAGGATGGTCTTAGGAAGAAAATAAATTCCACTCTGAGGGTCCTTTATATCCATTTTAGGCAGTCTGTGGAGAAAAGCCCAGAAAGAGGAGCTGTGGAGATTCCTGCAGGCTGAGCTGATGGTAAATCCTCTGCTCTGTCCCCAGTAGACAATATTACTGAACTGGGGGAAGGAAACACACCAGCAGCTCCACCTCAGTTGGGTCAGGCTGGGGCAGAAACCCACCATGAGCACTGCGGAGCTGCATTGCTGCTGCTTGCCAAGGGATCAAAAGAACTGGGAGAAAAAAGGCATTTGTTACAACATGGATTGACTTAGTCAAAGTCCAGGCGAAATTTGCATGTGCCTACATGTAAATAGGAAGCTTCACTCTGGCCAGCAAGTCCTTACACAGTCCGCAGTGAAGAGACCTCTGCCCTGGGTTGGGGGAACAGAAGAGCTCTGCAGTGAGATTGGGGTGATTCACTTAAATGTGATCCCTTCAAATTCAACCTGGGATCAGGACGTCAGTCTGGGCTCTTCCTGCCCTTATGTCCTGGGTTCAGCAGACCAAGGACTTTCTGAGTCTCATGCTCTGCCAGGGAGGAGGGAAAGGCAGGAGGAAGCAGAGACAGGACACCTGATCCAAACTAGCCAAAGAGGTATTCCATACCACAGCATGTCATGCCCAGTACATAAACTGGGGGCAGTTACCCTGAAGGGCTAGATCACTGCTCAGGTTGGGCTGGGTATCGGTCAGCAGGTGGTGAGCGGCTGTATTCTCTTCCCTTGATATTTCCCTTATCATCATTATTGTTGGTGGCAGCAGTAGTGGTTTGTGTTATACCTTAGTTACTGGACTGTTCTTATCTCAACCCATGGGAGTTACACTCTTTCAATTCTTCTCCCTATCCATCTGGTAGTGGGGGAAGGAAAGGGGGGAGTGAGCGAGTGTCTGCTTGGTTCTGAGTTACTGGCTGGGCTTAAACCATGACAGTTCTTTGTGGTGCCCAACATGGTGCACGAAGGGTTGAGATAAAGACATATCTGACCAGAGTGTGTCTAATTGTATTTGTGATAAGCATTCATTGTTTTGGATTAATAGTCACTCGTCACAATGCTGATTTATTGGCTCTCAAAGTTGTTGCTCTTGATGTCAGAGTTTCAGCATGTCATACCTTACTTACAGCCGGCATTTGCTGTTTTAGTGTTTATCAAGTGTGGGGCTTGGGCTAAGGTTCTTGTCTTATTGTACTTTATGGTAATGACTTGTAATACGGGCGGGCTATGGCAGCAGGGCAGCATGGACATGGCCGTGGACTTGTACCTGGCCATCCCGCTGCTCTTCACTGTCCAGGCCCTCGTCCTTGCCTCCGTCTTTGTGAGGCTGCTGGGAGCCGAGGGGGAGTGGCCCCGGGAGTCGGCAGCAGCTGAAGCGGCCTGGAAGAGCGGCCCCGGGGACGAAGCGGCGGTGGGAGCGGGGCCGAAGGCCAGGAAGGAGGCAGCTGCCAAGCCGCAGGAGAAGGCTTCGGAGGAGCCGAGCCCCACGGCTGAGCCCATCCCCGCGGTGGCTGAGAGCATCCCCTGGCAGCCACCCACAGAGATCCACGAGCCCGAGCCCCAGGAGGATGCAGGAGACCACGCATCATTTCCCAGCAAGGCAGAAGAGGAAAATCTGGTCTCAGAAAAAGAGAAGCTGGTGGTGAGAGAGCCAGCAAGCACAGCAGCTACACCAGCCCCACATGGCCAGTGTGAAAGTCTAATGGAGAGTGGAGACTAACAGTAGACTATTGTGGCCTGAATGAAGTCACACCATCATTGAGTGCTGCCGTACCTGACATGCTAGAACTTCAGTATGAACTAGAGTCAAAGGCAGCCAAGTGGTATGCCACGATTGATATTGCCATTGCATTTTTCTCAATTCCTTTGGCAGCAGAGTGTAGGCCACAGTTTGCTTTTACTTGGAGGGGTGTCCAGTTCACTTGGAACCGACTGCCCCAGGGGTGGAAACACAGCCCTACCATTTGCCATGGACTGATCCAGACTGCACTGGAACAGGGGCAAGCTCCAGAACACCTGCAATACATCGATGACATTATTGTATGGGGCAGGCAATGATCCAACACTGCACACAGCCTCTCCTGCCCCGAAAGACTGTTACAAGAGATGGATCCTGACATCATGGACCGAATGGACTCAGCAGCATTATAGGGATTGGTCCATACACTAAGAAATGATCTCTTTCTCTCTGCCTGTGTGTGGATGTGGATGCATGTATATGTAAGAGCGATGGTATATTGAAAATGTGGGATCTGAGAATGACATGAATGATATGGAATAAAGGGTGGATATTGTCCTGGGTTTAGCAGTAGAAGTAATTTTTTCTCCTTCTTAGTAGCTGGTGCAGTGCAGACTTTCAGCCTGGGAACAGTGCTGATAAAACTGATGTTTTTAGTTACTGCTCAAATGTTTAGACTGACCAAGGACTTTCTGAGCTTCATGCTCTGCCAGGGAGGAGGGGAAGCCAGGAGGAAGCAGAGACAGGACTCCTCACCCAAGCTAGTCAAAGAAGTATTCCATACCACATCATGTCATGCCCAGGATGTAACTGAGAGTTACCCGGAAGGGCTAGGGGACTGCGGGGTTGGACAAGGTATCAGTCGGTGCTTGGTCAGGAGCAGGGGGAGCAAGTTATCGGTCGGCGGGTGGTGAGGTGTTGTATTTTCTTCCCTTGTTATTTCCTTTATCATTATTATTATTGGTGGTAGCAGTAGTGATTTGTGTTATACCTTAGTTACTGGACTGTTCTTATCTCAACCCGTGGGAGTTGCATTCTTTTGATTCTCCTCCCCATTCCTCCAGGAGCAGGGGGAGGACAAAAAAGGGGGGGGGGGGGGAGGGGGGGTGAGAGAGAGACTGTGTGGCTGGCTTACCGACAGGGCTTAAGCCTCAACAACTAGCCAAAGAGGTATTCCATACCACAGCACGTCATGCCCAGTGTATAAACTGGGGCAGTTACCCGGAAGGGCTAAATCACTGCTTGGGTTGGGCTGGGTATCGGTCAGTGGGTAGTGAGCAGTTGTATTCTCCTCCCTTGTTTTTTCCCTTATCATCATTATGATTGGTGGCAGCAGTAGTGGTTTGTGTTATACCTTAGTTACTGGACTGTTCTTATCTCAACCTATGGGAGTTACATTCTTTCGATTCTCCTTCCCATCCATCTGGGAGTGGGGGGAGGAAGGGGGGGAGTGAGCGAGTGGCTGTGTGATTCTGAGTTACTGGCTGGGCTTAAACCATGACACCTCATCACCAGCTGGAAGGATGATGTGAATGATGGTCTGCAGTTGTGCCTCTCTGAAATCATAGAATCATCAAATAGTTAGGGTTGGAAAGGACCTTAAGATCACCTAGTTCCAACCCCCCTGCCATGGGCAGGGCGTTGCAACCCAGAATAAAGTAGGAAGCAGAATGACATTGCAGTCTTCCATAAACACCAGCAGAATCAGGTTTTGTTGGCTTGCTTATGGTCCTGCTCCCACTAAAATCAAAAGGAGTTTTGGGGTTGGCTGCAGTGGGAATAGGAACAGTCCTTAAGGCACCAATTAGTACAGCTGGCTGAATAATGCATAATGAGCAGTTCATTCAGCTGTTTTAATCTCTTTTTCTATTCATGAATTGCCTGTGAACCAATCCAATTTTCTCAGTTTGGCCATCATTCAGAAGTTACTTGTGGGTTTCTTCAGGAAATTATTCCCATTGTGCAATTCCAGTGCATGACATGTAAATAGATGAAGCTTGCACAGAAGTGTTTAAAGCGTGGGGCTAGCAGGTGGGGCAGAGGACATAATCCCTCTTGCCCAAGCTGGCATTTCTGTAACCAACTGTAGCATGAATTTTAAATGTTGCAAGGAAATGCAACAGTAAATACTTGTGCACGTTCCTTTTCTTCTTCATGCTGTCTCCTTGAGCATTGTAATCCATCCTGCTTTTGCTCCTGTCACAGCAAGGACACCTTCCACCACCCTGTCCAAACCAAATGTGTTCCATTTATTACTTGGAAGGCAAACTGCAAGTGATGCTGCAGGCCCAACATCTGGCTTCTTTTTTTCTTTCCCTTTTCCCAAAGCCCATGAGATATTTTTCTATGTGCTTCAAAGCTGGGATTTGGTGTGTTTTTTTCAAAACCAAGAGCTCCAAATTCAGCATCTGTGAGAAACCTTACAGGAAATAACCTGTGTACACAGAAGTAGTTGAGTGAACATGCCATAGCAATATTTATCTTTTCCTTCCATGTAACAGTGCAGATGGCACACAACGCTATTGCACCTGTCACTGCATCCCAGCAGAAAAGGAGATGGGGAGTGCAGGGTGGATCTGAAGGATAAAAAGGCTTCACTGAGGCTGAGTAGGGAAGAAGAATGGGAGAGGTGGACAACGGACAGGTCAGAATGGGCGGTTTTATTTGGCAATAGGGAGCAAGGTTTTGGCAGAGGGCAGCCAGGAAGGGCATGAGGAGAGAGGCAGGGGATGATCAGCAGCAGAAACTTTGCAAGACGTGGGATAGAGCAGAGGAAATACAAGGAGGTAGCTCTGAGTAGCACAAAAGGAGCCAGCAGCTCAAGGGTGAAAGTCCACACAGGTGCCACTCACACACACAGAGCTGGTCCATCAGGTTTTATGGACATCAACAGACAGAAGTATGCTTTCTCTCAGCATGTAGTCCTGGGAAAGCACTCAGTCCCCAAAGAGAGGAAAGCTGGCTTGGGGTGGAACCCACCTGGGGGAAGATGCCCATCAGCTAACTCATCCCCAGTGAGACCAAGCCAGCAGTGGGTTCATCTAGGGCTTTGTAAGTCATTTTGGTAAAAAACTTAGAATTTCCAGGCCTAATTTCTGGCAGAAGTGCTAATATTTAAGCCACATTTAGGAGGTCTAAAAATACCAAACATGCAAAAACTACCCATTTCATGACCAGTGTTGAACAGCCTCCTAAAGGAACTGGAGAACTTCTAAAATGTGATAGCTGGAACTTCTGCTGTGGCCCTTGCTGGAGCTGGTGGAACCTCTCTAGAGCAGAGGGTTAGAGACCTTCCATTTGAGATCCCCTTCCTGAGAAGCATTCCATGTTGCATTGAATCATACTCACACAAAGAAAAAATTATCTTGGTGGATTTGGCTACATTTGCTCTGACATGCTGTTTAAAGGGAAAGACGTACTTCAGCTGGGCTCCTTGGTTAAACAGGATTGAGGAAATGGAGTACAAGATTTCAGACCCTTAAGACAGAAGGTGAGAACCAAAGGAGATGCATCCAGTATTGAAGAAATTTGCTCTGTCCCCTTGCCTGATGGAGGCATTCAGTGACAGCGTCTGCATGTTCTGAAAATCAGAAGAGGAAAATAACTGTGCTCTTGGTTATTGTTTACTGATTACTCTGACAAAGAATCTTCCCCAGCTGTTTGTCTCAAGCATGCACAAGGAGAATTTACAGGATGAGAGGAGATTCTGAAAACAGGACAATCTGGGGATGAAACAAGTAATCAGTTCTGGTGTCCTGAGGGCCGTGCTCTTATGGGATCATGGCTCTACAGACACCCCAGAACAACCTTCACTCACAACCCGATGCCTTGAGCAAGTGGTAACATGAGCTCTTACAAAGTTGATTTATCTTGCTGAACGCAGTTCCTTGCTTTGCCCACTGGCTAGCCAGGAATTCTTGGTGGCTTGTGACAGAATTATATGTCATGCTCTGTCTGGTTTCCTCAGGCTTCACCCAAAGCCACTTCTAATGAGAGGAAAGGCTCCCGGTTCATACACTACACTTCAGATTACGGTTTGTCTTACTGTCTGGCATCAAAGACAAACAATTTCTGCTCTGGGTGTGAACCACAGCTGTACTCGCTCTTTAGCAGCAAAATTCTCATGCAAACTTTCATTTGGGCTCAGGCTTAGACCTAATTCCCAAGCAGAAAAGTTTAAACTTTCACCTTCCTAAGGACCAGGTTGTTACCACAAAATTCAAAGAAACTCTCTAAGACTCAATTTGGAGTTTTAGAAAGCAACATTCTTTACTGCAGCCCTTGGAGTGCATGCAAATCATTTTGAAAAGGTGAGCGCACACATTACTTGACAATAGCAGCTATGTATTTAGCATACTCATACATATTCACACCTTTTCCATGAAATTATTTACATATGGTGACAGCCAGCATGGCTTCACTCAGGGGAAATGCTGCCTGACCAATTTGATGGCCTTCTATGATGAGGCTACGGAACTGACGGGAAGGGTTAGGGCAGTTGATGTCATCTACCTGGAACTGCAAAGAGTTCGACACTGTCCCCCATGACATCCTTGTCTCTAAATTGGAGAGACATCAATTTGATAGGTGGACAACTCAGTGGATAAAGAACTGGCTGGATGACCGCAAGCAAAGAGTTGTGGTCAATGGCTCAATGTCTGGCTGGAGAACAGTAACGAGTGGTGTCCCTCAGGGATCGGTGTTGGGACCGGTCTTGTTCAACATCTTTGTTGCTGACATGGACAGTGGGATTGAGTGCGCCCTCAGCAAGTTTGCCAATGACACCAAGCTGTATGGTTCAGTTGATACGCTGGAGGGAGGGAAGGAATGCCATCCAGAGGGACCTTGACATGCTTGTGAGGTGGGCTGATGCCAACCTTATGAAGTATAACCATGCCAAGTGCAAGGTCCTACACCTGTGTTGGAGCAGTCCCAGGCACAGCTACAGGTTGGGCAGGGAAGAGATTCAGAGCAACCCTGTGGAGAAGGACTTGGGGGTGCTGGTTGATGAGAAACTGAACATTAGCTGTAAGTGTGCGCTCGCAGCCCAGATAGCCAACAGTATCCCGGGCTGCATCAAAAGAAGCACGACCAGCAGGTCGAAGGAGGTGATCCTGCCCCTCTACTCTGCTCTCATGAGACCTCACTTGGAGTATTGTGCAGTTCTGGTGTCCTCAACATAAGAAGGACATGGAACTGTTGGAACAAATCCAGAGGAGGGCCACAAGGATGATCAGGGGACTGGAGCACCTCCCGTATGAAACTGTTCAGCCTGGAGAAGAGAATGCTGTGTGGAGACCTCATAGCAGCCTTCCAGTATCTAAACGGGGCCTATAGGGATGCTGGGGAGGGACTCTTCATTAGGGACTGTAGCGATAGGACAAGGGGTAATGGGTTAAAACTTAAACAGGGGAAGTTTAGATTGGATATAAGGAAAAAGTTCTTTACTGTGAGGGTGGTGAGGCACTGGAATGGGATGCCCAGGGAGGTTGTGAATGCTCCATCCCTGGTGGTATTCAAGGCCAGGTTGGACAGAGCCTTGAGTGGCATGGTTCAGTGTGAGGTGTCCCTGCCCATGGCAGGGAGTTTGGAACTAGATGATCTTAAGGTCCTTTCCAACCCTAACTATTCTATGATTCTATATTAATGAGATTTCCCTGGAACTAATTATATTTGCATCCTAATTTTGCATGCCCTTTCTTGCTGAGTGGGGGTCTCTGGTGGTCACCGATAGTCTTCCTCACTGTCTTAACTGAATGACCTCAGTGCTTGCACATGCTCACAAGGTCCTAGTGCTGAGTTAGCAGTTGGTATGTCTGCTGTAGAAAATATATGGACTCAGTCAGAGATCAACATGATCAGACAAAAAGCCCTTTATTACAAAGCCGTAACCCCTTAAATACTATTTCTTACATGCACTTACAGTGATTTGGCATATTATGATTGGATACATGTCTTGAAGACCCTTTGCAACTAGCATATAATTGGTTAAGCACAGGTGTGGGAACTTGACCTCGAAAGCTTGCCAACAGTCCACAGGTCTCATTAACTCAGTGAATTCCAGCTTCTTCTGATCTTGCTTGTTTAGGCTTCCTCAGGCCTCTCATGGCCTTGCTGTATCTTTCAGGATTTTCAGAGTTTATGTACCAATTATGCATTCTCCTGTGAGAACACTGTCTCCACATCTCCCCCTTTTTGTTTTACATATGTTTTGGGTGACCCTACTTGAGCAGGGGATTTGGGCTAGATCATATCTCCAACATATGCCAACTACAGGCCTGCCCCTTTTTTCTGCTGTATGGCTCTCTGGTAACAGGGGAGGCAATCCTTCACATCAAGGCCTGGTATGGCATGTGTCCCCACCGCTCCACGCCTGCTGGGTTGCAGCCAGCAGCAGAGCTAAAAGTTCTTCTTGGTGGCAAACACAGAGGCCAACCCAGTCTTGCCCTTGACTGTGATAGCAGGCATTTTGTCAGCCTCAGTCCTTGCACCTTGTTGCCAATGCACAGTTTCACCTGCTTCATCCAGTAACAAGTTGCAAGGCACACACAAATTTACATTAGCAGAGTAACTATTACAGGGTGCAGCAGCATGTTGAAGATGCTGATGGCAGGGAGGGACTAGCCAAAGAAATTTCTTACCAGTGGAATTCTCCCACCCTCTTAATTTGTTCCATCACCTGCTTTATAACACTACCATTGTATTAAAATCTTTCTAGCTTTTGCCTTAGCATTTTCTAGCAGCTACTGCAAATTTCCATACTCTAACATCTTTTTTACAAGTGACAAATCTATACAATACAAGGTGTAGTTTCTTATTAGCAACTAGCTAGTAAATACAGGTGGTTTTATACACAAAATCACAACCTCTAATAATAGCTACTTTACAAGAACACATATTTAGGATGTTACTTTTCATTTACCCCCAAGTAATGTTTTGCAGTCATTCGTTTTTCTCTTCCTCTATCTCATTCTGCTTGGGGTATTCACAGTCAGCTCCTGTAGCTGTGGCATCAGGTTTTTCCATTTGTATTGTTGAGGTCATGGCAAGGCTTGACAAACTTTGCAGGCAGTCGCCATGGATCTTGGACCTGTAGTCAGGTGTACACAAATATACCCCCTCCCCCAGGTTATCAGTTCTTGAGAAGTAGACAAGTTAAAGTGCATATTTGCAGCATCTTTCCCCCCCCTTTTTTTTTTTTGATCCCTGCAAAAGCCTGCCTGCTTCAGCAGCAACCATAAATACCTGCCAGCAGCCGCACTTTTACATTAACCCTTTCATGCCCAAAATGTTAAACAGCTTCTCATTAAAAACTTTTACATGAAGCCAACAATACACAAAACACCGATTGCCCTCAACACACACACACACATGTGTGGGGTCCCACAAGCACACGCACACAAGTACAATATTTGAAACACAAAAAGACAATTATTACTCCCACTACACAGTCCCACGTACAGAACGTGGCATAAGGACCCTGTGGAGACTAACAGCAAACCAGCTCCGAGAAGCATCATTGCAGTGCGAGGTGGCAGGATCAACCTTAGCGGGTGTCCCCACAGAGGCTCTGCCTCCCCCACAGCGCATGAGGCTTGGGCTTTTATACTGACCAAAATGCACACTCATTACGACACAGGTGGCCAGCCTGTGCTGGAAGAAGTGGCCAGCAATATCTACAAAGGTCTCCAAAGGTTGATAGAAACCTGGACATACTTATTTTTACCAACTTTTAGTTCATGAGTATCACAGAGAGACTGTATTAAATGAGTCACTGTATGCCCAATACCCCTGATAAGAGCATATGAAAGACCTTCCCACCACTGAAAATGCACACAATACGCCTGTATCCTGTGTTTGTCTCGCTGTAGGTTCAGGGGGGTGGGTGGGGGGTGGTGGATGGGTTTTTTGTTTTTTTCTTTTGTGTGTGTTTTTGTTTGTTTTTTTTTTTTACTTTAACGTAAAAAAGATTGCTCCCTTCACTTCAAGAAGGATTGAAAACATCCATAAAATGGAAGTCCTAAGCTGAAATTTCAATTAATTCAATCACTGACAAGGGGGGTTGTCCTGGGGTAGTGCTGACTCTTTCCAGGGTTTCACCCATCGAGCTGGCACCCACCGCAGACCGGAATCTGTAATTACACATATATAACCTCGACCAGTTAGTTTTACTTTCACAGGACCTTTCCAAATGCCGGTTTCCAAATCCTTGTATTGGACCAGAATACCTGGAGTTTTAGTCATATAACCTGAACCTAATGCCTAACCATGTATTATAGCAGGGGGGGGTCATTAAAGTCTCCTGTCAATTGTACAAAATTCATAACATATACAGCTTCCTGTGTCCTTGCTACCGGTGTACGTCCTTCTTCCCCCGTTTTTTGTTTTTTCCAACAACTTTTTCAAAGTTTGATGTGTTCGTTCAATAATAGCTTGTCCTGTAAGAGAATAGTGTCAATAGTAACATGGACATATTTCAATTTCCCAAAAGAGGGTACATGAGTCACATCCATTTGCCAAAGCTGGAGGCCTCGAGGGTTGACTTCAAGGACCGTAACCTACTGCTTGGCCTTGACAATCGGGACAAGATTAGTGATTTTTGTCATGATGTGATCTAAGGCCTCATACTGAGCTTTTGATAGAACTCTTTTGTCCTGCCTTTGACTCACCCTTTAAAAGGGGCATGAGATCGGTCAGATCATCATTTGAGATTTGATCTATTTTCAAATTTTCAGGGATGTTGACCAGAGGAGCATGTGTTTGCACCATGATCCCAATATTTCCAGTATAGTCAGCATCAATTACACCGGGTAATACAAAGATTCCTTTCCTTGATGTTGATGATCGTCCCAGTAGCAAAGCACATAACCCATGACCAGGAGGCCCATTTAATTTAGATGGAATACAATGAACAGAAGTATCAGTTATGGTAAAATCTATTGCTGTTGCCACGTCCACTCCGGCACTCCCTGTGGTGGCAGAGGGGATGCAGTCCAGACACCCTGATTTTGTGTCGTCGCGCGGAGTGGCATCACACGCACATTCAAGTTTGCCAACGGGGTTCTGTCTTTTTTAAACTTTGAACGACATTCAATTGTCTTGTGGCCAAATTTGTCACATTTAATACATTTGTCTGCAAAATCAGTAACACCACCCTGAGGGGGTCGGGTTGCTGAACTAATTTTCTTTACAGTACGCTGCTTTTTAAAATGTCCCATCCATCCACAACTATAACGTCTCGTACCTTTAGGATCCCCACGATCCCCCTGACCTTGTTGTGGCAGGGGTTTAACAGCAGCGGTGAAGGCAGTAGCCATGTATCCAGCCTTTTCCTCTGCTGTGCCCACTTTAGAACATGCATCCATCATTTCTTGAAGACCAGCAGATTTTGGCAAAATCTGCAAAATACTCTTACAAGCTGGGTTAGCATTTTCCATAGCCAGAGACATAAGCATCGATTCTTTAGCATTAGATGCCAGATCAATATTCTTTTCGATAGCCTCTGTCAATCTGTCAATAAATTGCATATAGGGCTCAGCAGGTCCCTGCTTTACTGATGTATATGAAGGATTAGGCTTTCCTGCTTCTGGCACAGCTTTCAGAGCAGCTAAAGCCAATTGCTGTGCTTGCTGTAAAACTTCAATTTTCATATGAGCTTGTACTCCATCAGGGTGAAATTGTCCCTTTCCCAATAACATTTCAGCTGAAACACCGTGCAAAGGGTGATGAGGATTACACTCTGAATTCTCATCTGCAGCCCTTGCAGCAAGCTCCTCAAACCCACTTTTAAAATGTAGGAGCTGTGAAGGAGTTACACTCTCCTCCTCAGGAGACTCCCACCCCAGCAAAAATTCTTGGGGACTAAGTTCAGGGGCAGTAGCAGCACGGAAAGGGTTAACATCAGTTTGTTTCGGTTGCTCAGTAGCCGCTACTGACTCCCAAGTATCAGCTGGAGCTACCGCCGGTAAAGGCATTGTTGACACAGGATAGGGGAAAGGCGCAGGGTCCTCAAACTTTCGTACTGTACTGCACGCCGGTTTTTGGCCAGAATGTTTTATGCCTGAAGCAGACGACACTACCATGGCTGTAGCACCGGGTGTTGAATCTAATGTAGGTGCCGAGCCCTGCTGTTGTGAAGGCGAGTCAGAGAGAGCTGTAAAAACAGATTTTGCTGCCTGTTTCTCAGCCTTCATTGCGGCTAGAGTCCCTTTTAGTAGTAACCAGGGGGCAGCAAGAGACTTCGCCTCTTTAAACCCACAAGTAACTTGATCCCACAGGCATGCCCCAATTATTTTCCAAGTCCCGAGATCAAAAGCTTCATTAACCCCTCCGAATCAGCTCTTTTTCTTTACTCCAGAGCAACAATCTTTTTAACAGATTATCGTCATATTCTATCCCTCTCACTGAGAGGATACGCTGGAAGAGCTTAAGGATGACCTTTTTTTTTTTTTCCCATCCTAACCCTCTTCCAACCCCTGTCGGCTGTTACCTTATTTGCACTGCGCAGTGTCTTCCGGGCTCACTAGGCTCCGTTCCAAGGTGACTACCTCCCGATCCTGGTCCTGCTGGATCGAACCCAGCCAACGTCCCTGCGGCTCTGCGTTTTCCACTTTCTTCGGTGCCACACGCTTTAATTCTTTCAGCTTCAATATGAAAAATATGGGGGGTCCCTGTTCGGGTGCCAGTTGCCACAGAAAATATATGGACTCAGGGGTCAATATGATCAGACAAAAAGCCCTTTATTACAAAGCCTTAACCCCTTAAATACTATTTCTTACATGCACTTACAGTGATTTGGCATATTATGATTGGATGCATGTCTTGAAGACCTTTTGCAACTAGCATATAATTGGTTAATCACAGGTGTGGGAACTTGACCTCCAAAGCTTGCCAACAGTCCACAGTTCTCATTAACTTGGTGAAATCCAGCTGCTTCTTATCTTGCTTGCTTAGGCTTCCTCGGGCCTCTCATGGCCTTGCTGTATCTTTCAGGATTTTCAGAGTTTATGTACCAATTATGCATTCTCCTGTGAGAACACTGTCTCCACATATGTCCTTGCTTCTGTTCTGTTCCAGTGTCTGTTATCATGAAGGCTGGCATCCTTGGTCTTATTCACTGCCTCCTTAGTTGTTATCAGTCCCATGATGTTCCTTCGCCCATCAACTGGACATTCTTTACTACCTACGTGTTAGCAAGTTAGAGCAGTTTGTTGTATTTTACTATGTTAGTTTAAAGCCACACACGCTATTGTTAGTTTAAACCTATAATTTAAGCCTACAAGGTAATAATCAGATACCTGACTTTAAGCACAGTGCAGCACTTTCAGGATGGATTAATGCTGGGAAAAAGACACCAATATAAACAGAAAAGCCACCAAAGAACTTGGTGTCCTTATGTCTACTGCTGCAAATCAATGCAAACCTTTCCTAAGGGACTGAGAGCACTTCCTCTGTTTTCTTCATTATCCCTTCCTCCAACAGACAATACTGGGCATGGCAGGAAAAGGAAGCACATATGGTTTGCACTCAGTTTTCGGATCGCTACAAGGAAAGGACACAAAGAGGCTGTGTGGAGAGAGACCCTCTCTCGGCAGGAGTCTGCAACACAGAAGCAGAGTTGTGTAGCTTTACAATATATGACATTATGCAGCCCCAGTAAGCGTCCTTTGACTGTTTACTCTTCCATTTAAGTATGGCTTCAATAAATGCAGTTGATGGTGTAAGATATTCCACAGGGAAATAAAAAAGGATAAACTACCAGCATCTGGAATTTTTGTGGTGCATCTTAGCAAGGTGCATAATCAGGTTTCCAATAAACCATCACCCAAATGAATAAGCCTTTTCTTCTTATACGATACCAACACAAATGTTCACATAACTCGTGACAGAAAGCAGTCTGCATTTAGGCACCATGTTTATCCCATAAAGATAAACCCAAGGCAAAATACAGTTGTGCTCCTAAAAACATTAGTGTTAGGTCTTTTGTTTATCTGCCTTGAAGCAATATTGCACTTGTTAAAATAAAAAACACTCCGTCTTCCAAGAAGATTGCCATCATATAAAAATCAAGTCTGGAATCATTCTTTGCCTGCCTGAGGCTGCATTTAAAAATGTTATTCCTGGCCTGCTCCACTTAAAGATCACCACCCATATCATTTATCTATCTGATGCGCAGTCTGGCTACCAGGCTGTAGCAGACATACAGCCAAGTCCCATAGAAAAACAGTCTGGAAAAAAAAGAAATTATGTGTCAGTCTGTTGGCTGCTGGATACTGTGAAATACGAGCTCACTCCTCTAAACAAGATAACAAGGTTTTATTGAGGGACAAAGTCAGTAAAGCAAAAGCAACAGTGCTGGGCGTGTGACCATAGACAGAGGCACACTGATTAGCATTTATTACAGGTTTATATACTTTCACTATTGCATTAGCCATATACATATTCATAATTCCCGTGTATAGGCAGGGAATATTATAACTTACTCCAGGAACTTATTATCATAAGTCTCCTCCTCTTGGCGTCTGCGCACTGCTCTGAGGTAATTGTGGGCAAGGGTCTTGAGGATGAAGTAAGCAGTCTTCCTCATGCAGACTGGGGTCTTCAAGATGAAGTAAGCAGTCTTCCTCACAGTGTACTTTTCACCTTTGGCACAGTTGGACCCCCCAGTAATCACAAAACTAGCTGAAACCAGCCATATCTGTAATTTTCCTGATAGCTGTCAAAGATTTAGAACAGTGTGACCTTCAAGCAAAATTTATTGCAAGCAAAACAGGATGGGCAGACAAGGAGTATCCAAAGCTAGCAGATGTTTGGGAGGCACTGTCTCTAAACTAACTGATAAGTAGAAGGATGGTGTGAAGTAATTCACTCATGTTTAGTGGGGCCACTAAATTCTGTTACCTCACCACAGACTTACAACACAAACATCTTCAACCTAAGTTAAGCTAGAAGTACTTTAACCATATATTTTCCAGGCACTAGCTTTCCTCATATCAAGCTCCTCCCCCTTCTCTTTTACCTTTACAAATTCTTTTGCTATGTGACTCCATTTTGCTCAGGAGTTCTGGCCATTTTCAACTTGTTGTCTAGTCTTGTGTCTTTAGCGAGCTTTGCAAACTCATACAGTTATATCCACATAGCAACACCTATGATTTGCGAAAGCCAATACATTTATGTGTTTATCACAATACCATCCATGCAACCCTTAGGCAAATCTGAAGATGATAAAGCTGTTTCAAAATGTTAACCAGAATCCCAGTTTAGAGTGGGAAGGGGGGGAGGGAATATCACCATTTGAAGAGGCCTTTTAGTGTCGCTTATTTCCACATTTTTTAAAGATAATTTGAAGTCAACTGCCCAATTGGCTTTGACTGCATAGCACGGCTTGGTTCAGGCAAATGCTGGTACCAAAAGCTTTATCAGGATTTTGGCATCACATACCCAGCAGCATCTCGGCCATACCGCATCCCTGCACCAATCAGTGCTAGGGGCGGGATTAAGAGGGGGGCTATAAGGTAGTGATTGACAAATCTCCGAGACCCTGTTTCTGTACGCGAGGAAGGGCGTAGGGCCGGTGTGCTGGTAGCTAAGCGCCAGGTGTGCGTAGACGGTTCAGCTAATCGCTGGGGCGGTGGGTGTGGTCCTCCGCAGGGTCAGGCCGGGAGTGAAGGTGCTCAGGCGCTCCTTCTTTTTCTGCCGCTCCGCTTCCGGTTGTGACTTCTCACTGTGGGATCCTTCCGCCATTAGCCGGCGGTGAATGTACAGCCCCGGCCCCCTCCGCCTACTTGCTGCCTTCCCGCGAGGGATTATTTCCCGCTGTTGTGGCGGCGGTGCGGCGGTTTTGGTAGGGCCCAGTGTGGCGAATGGAGGCAGCTGGCGCCCGGTTGAGAGAAGGAGCTTCCCGGTGAGGGAGGGAGAGCGTGGGAGCCCAGAGACCTGCTCGAGGCGGCCAGGTCCTGCCGGGTAGGGACCCTGCGGCCAGGCCACGCTTCAGCGCTCGGGCTCTGCGCCGCCGGTGGCCGCCCTCGGTGGCCTGTCCCTGTCTGCCGTCTGGGGCTACCCCCGCGCTCCTCGCTACCGGCCCCCCTGGCCACCCAGGGGCCAGGCTTGTCAGGGGGGCGGAAGCGCGGAGGGGGACGCTTCGGGGGTATTGAGGCGCCGGTCTTACGGATCCTCCTCGGGGCGCTGTTGCCTGACTTCGCCGCCGCGGCCTCCAGCAGGGTGTGCGCTCTCCGGGCTGGGGAAAGGCGGAGCACCATGGTGGAGAAGCGGTGCCCGCGGCTGCAGCGGGACGGTGTGTACCGCTGGTTCTCTGAGCTGCCTTCCCCGCAGCGTGTGGAGTTCCTCTGCGGCCTCCTGGACCTTTGCATCCCGCTGGAGCTGCGCTTCCTGGGCGCCTGCCTGGAGGACCTGGCCCGAAAGGACTACCACTCCCTACGTGACTCTGAAATCAAGGCCAACAACCCCGCCGACCTGGGGAGCCTCACCAACCTGACGGACGAGGTGGTACGCAGCAAACTTCTGGTGTCTCTCGCCCTGCTCGGGTCTGCCCACCGTGAGGCAGCCGGGGTCCTCTTCCGTACCCTCACCCACATCGATTCGGTCATCAACAACTATGGGCTACAACTCAACGACGGCCGCACAGGGGACGAGTTCCTGTTGCTCTTTACAATGGCATCCAACCATCCTGCTTTCAGCTTCCACCAGAAACAGGTCCTGAGGCAAGAGCTCACCCAGATCCAGAATATCATGGCCAGCACCAGCAAGAATCCCAGCACCTCTACCCTCGATGCTATGCCAACCTATCCTGGCTGCCCTAAGGTGGGTATGCTGCTTTTGCACACCATGATGGCACTGCTGCAGGGCACTAGATTGTGTCTTTAGCTATGTTTTTAAACCATTCTCTTAGTACAGGCATTCTAGTGGTAAATGGGAGCTCTTAGACTGGTGGTGACCACTTGCTTGGTTAATGATAGGGATAGTCAATTGAGGGCAGAAAGAGGGGATGCATGGGGTTTTTATGGGCTTGTGACCTTTAAATGGGAAGGGGGTCACAAGCTGATCAACGGGCAGCAGTGCAAGCCTTAACTGATTGCTTCTGGCAGTACATCTGCTGAGGGGACAGTCTTGCCAGTTATGTGGAAGACCAGTGATTTAGTAGAGGAAACAAACATATATACTATATCTAGATTTAGGAGCAAGCATCTGTTTTAATAGTTTTCTTGGAAGAAGTTGGAGAGGAGAATCAGCTTTGGGAGTAGCTTTCCAGTGGCAAAGGCATCTTGGCAAGTCTGAGTTTTGTTTAGACAACTGTGATGGCAAACACTTTGAATTTTTGATACTAAACTTGAAGAAATATCGTGGTTGCCCATCACCCTGAATCTCTCGGGATCTTAGTGGTTCACTGTCATTAAATTGCTGTTTGTTCGTTCAGCTGCCAGCAATTAAGCTAGACAGTATTATTTTAAGATGTGCTGCTAATAATTACGTATGTTACTGAATGCTCAAGTGCTCTTGGCCTTCTGCAATTTAAGGGAGTTAAACTGTATTTTTGACAGAATTTAATCTGCTTGAAAGCTCAAGCTAAGTACCAGTGAGGTGGGGGTATGTGATCAGTTAAACAGCCTCTAGCTTTTGAGGATACATGATATCAATCAGTAAATAACTGTGTTAACCTTCTATTAGGAAAGGTGGTGTATACTTAAAGGCTATGAAAATGCCTCTGTTGAAGTAGGATCCTAAATAAAGCTTTTTCAGAGGGCTCAATACAGATTTTGTTGAGTATTGAATTTCAGACTGAGATAGAAATCTATTCTCAGTCTTCCCCTGAATACATATTTTTATAATGGTTTGAGTACTGCTGCTTTAATTGTAGAATTTAAATGAGTATTATTAAACTTTATATTTCTCTTAATCTTCCCTTCCTATGTTAAAGACTGTGAAATATGAACTCACTCTTCTAAACAAGATAACAAGGTTTTATTGAGGGACAAAGTCAATAAAGCAAAAGCAACAGTGCTGGGCGTATGACTGTAGCCAGAGGTGCAAGTGATTAGTATTTGTTACAGGTTTATATACTTTCAGTATTACATTAGTTACATGCATATTCATAATTCCCGCATATAGGCGGGGGATATTATAACTAGCTTCAAGAATTTATCATCACAAGTCTCCTCCTCTTGGCGTCTGCACACTGCTCTGAGGTGATTGTGGGCAGGGGTCTTGAGGGTGAAGTAAACAGTCTTCCTCATGCAGACTGGGGTCTTCAAGATGAAGTAAGCAGTCTTCCTCACAGTGTACTTTTCACCTTTGGCACAGTTGGACCCCCCAGTAATCACACAACCAGCTACATCTGTAATTATTCTGATAACTAGCAAAGATTTAAAACAGTGTGACCTGCCTGCAAAATTTATTGCAGGATGGGCAGACAAGGAGTATCCCAAGCTAGCAGATATTTGGGAGGCTCTGTCTCTAAACTAACTGATAAGTAGAAGGATGGTGTGGAATAACTCATTAACGTTTAGTGGGGCCACTAAATCCTGTTATCTCACCACAGAATTACAACACAAACATTGTTCTTTAAAACTAAAGATACTTTAGAAGACTAGTGTGAAACAATTAATTCATGTTTAGTGCGGCCACCACATTCCACAGACTTAGAACATAAACATTGTTCTCTTTCTACAACCTAAGTTAAGCTAAAAAAGTACTTTAACTCTATGTTTTTCCAGGCACTAGCTTACCTTATAACAAGCCCCCCCCTCTTTCATTTACCTTTACAAATTCTTTTGCTATGTGACTCCATTTTGATCAAGAGATCTGAACCTTTTTAACTTATTGTCTAGTCTTGTGTCTTTAGTGTGTTTTGTTTGTTATTGTGAACTTGTACAGTTATATCCACATAACCACACCTATGATTTGCAAAAGCCAATACATTTATGTGTTTATCACAAAGACAGTGCTTTTTCCTGACATTTTCTTTTGAGGGGAAAGAACAAGGTATGGGAGTGCTTTTTCTTCAGTTTTAACCTTTATGTGAATAAAATATAGAAGGAAAGATTTCATGCCGAGTATAGAAGGGTATAATTAAAACCAGAAAAAGCTTCCTTTCAGATGCTTAACTACTTGCACCTTCCCTTATTCAAAGGCTGCATGGACCCTAGGCTTGAAAGGGAAGAATAAATCAGATACAAGTTTTCCCAAAATAAGATGAGTAAAGAAAAAGATAAATTTTTGTGGGCAGGAATATTTATTTTTTTAGAGTATGCTTTCAAAGCTTCACAATAGCCCACAGTTTATGTAGCTGAAAAACTGTCACTATATCAATCCATTGTACCATCTCTTGTGCCAGCAGTAAGGCACACAGAACAGTTGTTTTTTTTGTTTTTTTTTTTTGTTTGTTAGTTGTTTGTTTTTTGGTTTTTTTTGTTAGTTTTTTTTTCTGACCTCATTGAAGGGTTGTTTCTTTACAAAGTACTTGTTGAATACTGGTTGCCAAGTACAGAATAGTTTAGAGGGAACAAAAAAAGGTGGCTTTGCTTTCAGTCTGTTGATTATGCATTTTGTTTGAACAGACACAGGTTTCCCTTTTTAAGATTACTCTGTTCTTTTTATGTTGATAGCTGGGTAATTTTGCTACTTTTAGAGTAAGCACTTGGATTAAAACAGGAGTTGGATGAAGCAAGTGGAGAAAACAATGTCTTTCTTCATTCAGCCCAGTTTAAATATGCACAAATAAATTCCAGCACTGTGGACTTGTGATGTATTGTCACAACATAATTTGGTAACTTGTATTGTAACATCACCTTGGAGGAAAAAAACAAACGATGCAGATGTCAAGAGAAAGTGAGTGGCAGTGGGCTGCTGCCTGCCAAGAGTTCTGTGTTCTTTGTCCTCTTTGGAACTGGAAAAGAATTTATTCCCCAGTGCCAGCACTTTCTCATCACTCTTGTTGCTTTACTACAGCTTGAGCTATGTGAAGCCAGTACTTGAAGTCAGTGCTGTGTGTTAAATTGTGTGAATGCTGCTCCTATATTCTCAAGTGAAAACCTCTTTGACCTCATCCTTAAAAGTTAAATAGCAGAAATGAGCACCATTTGAGGTCCTGAGAAACTTTGGGACTCTGGAATGGCATGGTTGTATAACGGCATGCAAGTAGGGAGCTCCTTGGGAGCAGGGCTAGTTATCCATCAGCATTTCCCTTGTGCCAAGTGTGGGAATAGGGACTAACACTTGTGTGACCACCATTTTTTCTATATAACTAGAGGTCTGTTACAGTTTCTAGTGACTTGTACTTAA
The DNA here is from genome assembly GCF_028554395.1 of Pezoporus wallicus. Taxonomy (NCBI): domain Eukaryota; kingdom Metazoa; phylum Chordata; class Aves; order Psittaciformes; family Psittacidae; genus Pezoporus; species Pezoporus wallicus. Next base: position 120,201 of record NW_026636441.1, on the reverse strand, counting down.
ATTGTTTATTCAGGGAGAGGGAGTTGCAACAACAAAAAAGTTGAAGTGATCTGTTGTCTTTGCAGAAACAAATGTAAATGTGCTGCATCTCCTTAGTCCTATTAAAATATGATCCAACTTGATAGTACCTACATTTTTTCAGAGGATTGGAGCTTGCAGTCCTCCTTCCGTCTCTTATCTCTTTCACATCTAATAGTGAAATATCTCAAAAATAAATTGTGAAGTGACTGAACAGTTGATACAAAATTACTGTAAACATTTCATGACCCTTCAAGTTACTTCATATCACTAACCAACTTCAAATGTCTTCAACTACCCCAAAGAACTGCTTTTTGTCCTCTTTTACAGTCTGCTGCAATTGCTGAGTACAAGGAGGCTCAAAACAGCTGCTTTAATTTGTGCTCTTCAAGCTTATTCTTGTAATATATGAATCTTAACAGCAAAAGGTGGCTGTGGCTGGTTTTACGTTGGTCAGTAGTTATTAGATTTGTGGTTTCTACTTGATATTTCCAAATGAACATTGTTACCTTGCCATGAGGAGGGAAAATTCTGCCTTCTCTACAGAAGACTATGGTTTCAGTTTCTATAAAGATGATAATTTCTGCCCCTTGTCATAGAATCATAGAATGGTTAGGGTTGGAAAGGACCTTAAGATTATCTAGTTTCAACCCCCCTGCTATGGGCAGGGACACCACAGCACTAAACTATGTCACCCAAGGCTCTGTCCAACCTGGCTTTGAACACTGCCAGGGATAGAGCACTCACAACATCCTTACATCCTTGGGAAACACATTCCAATACTTTACCACCCTCACACTAAAGAACTTCTTCCTTATGTCTAACCTAAACTTCCCCTGCTTAAAATTTAGCCTATTATCCCTTGTCCTATCTGTGCAGTCCCTGCTGAGGAGTTGCTCTTCAGCGTCCTTACAGGTCCCCTTCAGATACTGGAAGGCTGCTATGAGGTCTCCGCTCAGCCTTCTCCAGGCTGAACAGTTCCAAATTTCTCAGCCTGTTTTCATATGGGAGGTGCTCCAGCGACCTTGTAGTCCTTACGGCATTCCTCTGAACATGTTCCAACAGTTCCATGGCCTTCTTATGTTGAAGACACCTGAATTGTACACGATACTCCAAGTGAGGTCTCATGAGAGCAGAGGGGCAGGATGACCTCCTTTGACCTGCTGATAACGCTCTTTTGATGCAGCCCAGGATATGGTTGGCTGTCTGGGCTGTGGGTGCACACTGCTGGCTCGTGTTGAGTTTCTCATTGACCAACACCCCCAAGTCCTTCTCTGCAGGGCTGCTCTGAATCTCTTCTCTGCCCAACCTGTAGCTGTGCCTGGGATTGCTCCCACCCAGGTGTAGGACCTTGCACTTGGCTTGGTTGAACTTCATGAGATTGGCATCAGCCCACCACTCAAGCATGTCAAGGTCCCTCTGGATGGCATTCCTTCCCTCCAGCATATCAACTACACCGCGCACCTTGGTGTCATCAGTAAACTTGTTGAGTGTGCACTAAATCACGTTGTCCATGGCACTGACAAAGATGTTGAACAAGATCAGTCCCAACACTGATCCCTGAGGGACACCAGTCCTTACTGGTTTCCAGCTGGACATTGAGCCATTGACCAAAGCTGTTTGCTTGTGGCCATCCAGCCAGTTCTTTGTCCACCTATCAAATTGATGTCTCTTCAATTTAGAGACAAGGATGTCATGTGGGACAGTGTCAAAGGCTTTGCACAAATCCAGGTAGACGATGTCAACTGGTCTACCCCTGTCATAGAATCATAGAGTAGTTAGGGTTGGAAAGGACCTTAAGATCCTCTAGTTCCAACCCCCCTGCCATGGGCAGGGAAACCTCACACTAAACCATGCCACCCAAGGCTCTGTCCAACCTGGCCTTGAACACTGCCAGGGATGGAGCATTCACAACCTCCCTGGGCATCCCATTTCAGTGCCTCACCACCCTAACAGGAAAGAACTTCTTCCTTATGTTCAATCTAAACTTCCCCTGTTTAAGTTTGAACCCGTTATCCCTTGTCCTGTCAAAACAGTTCCCAATGAATAGTCCCTCCCTAGCATCCCTGTGGCCCCCTTCAGATGTGTAGAGTGTGTTTGTTGTGTAATTCGTGCAGCCCATTTACTCCATGTAGCATCAGTTGCATGATGTGTAGAGGAGACCCTGCCTTTGAACATCCAGCCCAGCACGGGCAACCGGGGTGCCAGAAGGAGCTGTGCTTCAGTGCCAATCACTTCCAAAGCAGCTCGAACCCCTTCATAGGCTGCCAGTATCTCTTTCTCAGTTGGGGTATAGCTGGCCTCAGACCCTTTGTATCCCCGACTCTAAAAGTCGAGGGGTTGACCTTGAGTCTCCCCTGGAGCTTTCTGCCAGAGGCTCCAGGTAGGACTGTTCTCCCCAGCTGCAGCGTACAGTACATGTTTTTACATCTGGCCCAGTCCAGACAGGTCCAAGGGCTTCTGCGTGAACTATCTCGCATTTAATTTGCTCAAAGGCTTGTTGTTGCTCAGGGCCCCATTTAAAATCATTCTTCTTCTGGATCACATGATAGAGAGGGCTTACAATCGAACTGTAATTTGGGATGTGCATTCTCCAGAACCCCACAGCACCCAAGAAAGCTTGCATTACTTTCTTATTAGTTGGTGGAGACATTGCTGTTATCTTGTTGATTACATCTGTGGGGATCTGTCTATGTCCATCTGTCCTGGGTTCAGCAGTAGCAGTCATTTTTCTCCTTCTTGGTAGCTGGTGTAGTGCAGTGTTTTGACTTTCAGCTTGGGAACAGAGCTGATAGCGATGTTTTGGTTTGGCCAAGGACTTTGTGGGCCTCATGCTCTGCCAGGGAGGAGGGGAAGCTGTGAGGAAGCAGAGACAGGACACCTGACCCAAACTGACCAAAGAGGTATTCCATACCACAGCACGTCATGCCCAGGAGGTAACTGGGATTTAGCCGGAAGGGCTGGGAGACTGCAGGGTTGGAGGAGGTATCGGTCGGTGCTTGGTTGGGCTGAGGGGGGCGAGTTATCGGTTGGCTGGTGCTGAGATGATGTATTCTCTTCCCTTGTTATTTCCTTTATCATTATTATCATTGGTGGTAGCAGTAGTGATTTGTGTTATACCTTAGTTACTAAACTGTTCTTATCTCAACCCGTGGGAGTTGCATTCTTTTTGATTCTCCTCTCCATCCCTCCAAGAGCAGGGGGAGGGCAAGAAAGTGGGGGAAGTGAGCGAACGAGTTACCTGACTGAGTTTAAACCACGACACCATCTTGATATTTTATTCCCAGAAATTGAATCTCCTGTGCAGGTCCCTTGACCTTACTTCGTTTTATGGGAAAACCGGCTTTCAGCAGGATTTGGATTATTTTCCTCCCTTTCTCAAAGACTTCTTCCGCTGTATCGCCCCACACAATAATGTCATCAATGTATTGCAAGTGTTCTGGAGCTTGCCCCTGTTCCAGTGCAGTCTGGATCAGTCCGTGGCAAATGGTAGGGCTGTGTTTCCACCCCTGGGGCAGTCGGTTCCAAGTGAACTGGACACCCCTCCAAGTAAAAGGAAACAGTGGCCTGCACTCTGCTGCCAAAGGAATTGTGAAAAATGCATTGGCAATATCAATCGTGGCATCCCACTTGGCTGCCTTTGACTCTAGTTCATACTGAAGTTCTAGCATGTCCGGTACGGCAGCACTCAATGGTGGTGTGACTTCATTCAGGCCACGATAGTCTACTGTTAGTCTCCATTCTCCATTAGACTTTCGCACTGGCCATATGGGGCTATTGAAGGGTGAGCGGGTCCTGCTGATCACCCCCTGACTCTCCAGTCTACGGATCAGCTGATGGATGGGAATCAGGGAGTCTCGGTTGGTGCGATATTGCTGCCGGTGCACTGTTGTGGTCGCTATTGGCACTTGTTGTTCTTTGACTTTCCACAACCCCACAGCAGAAAGATCCTCTGAGAGACCAGGCAAGGTGGACAGCTGCTCAATTTCCTCAGTCTCCAAAGCAGCAATACCAAAAGCCTCTCGATCAGAAGGTCCCCTGTAGCACACGCAGTAGGTGTTTCTTCGCTGCACGAGTTGTTCTTTGTGGCTCTCATTTTCTTTTCCCCTTCCTTACAGGGTCATCTGGTGTTGGCATGGATTGGTCTTTTGGTTTATCTGCAGTGTCTTTCACTGTAATCAGAGTGGCTGCAGTTTCTGTCACCAGAGATGGAGTGGCTGCAGTGTTTGTTGTTGGGGTTGGTGTATCTGCTGTGCTTTGGGGTTGAGTATCTGTGTTGTCTGTTGCTTTGCCATGAGATCCAGTTACATCTTTTTCCAGAGACGCTCTGTATGCATAGGCCAGGCCCTAGCATGTTGCCGTCATTTGTCCCTCTCTGGTATTTCCAGGATGACAGCACACCTTGTCTAAGTTTTCTGCTAATTTTTCCAGATTTCGCACTTGTTCAGGGTGAAATTCCAAAAACAATGGAGGGGCCACTGGCCTAGGAGCTTGCCCATATGATCCCACACACCCTGCCACTTATGACTGTCCAGCCTCGGGGAAGATCTCTTGGTGGTCCTCTTTGATTGTCATTTAAACTTAGACAAGACCCGAGCCTGACCCTGCTTAACTTTTGAGGTCAGACAAAATAGGGTGTTCTCAGGGTGGTATGGCTGTGGGTAAAACACACACTGTATGTGTGGCAACATGGTGATCCCCATTAAAAGCAGCAGGCAGGTTTCATGGGTATCCAAAGGCAATCCAAAAACTTTGGAATTCTCAAATGCTGCTGTAAATGGCCTGGTGGGGGAGCAGAGGGTGTGAGGGAATGTTTCCTTCATAGGTTGACCCTGTGAAGAGTTAAATAAAGATGTGTAATTGCTAAAAATTCCCATTATATGCCTCCCTAAGTATATAGGTGATGACCACGCTGAGAACGCAAGCCAGACCACTTTCATGATCAATGATTCTAGCGTATTACAAGTGTCCTGGGTTCAGCAGTAGCAGTCATTTTTCTCCTTCTTGGTAGCTGGTGCAGTGCAGTGTTCTGACTTTTGGCTCGGGAACAGAGCTGATAGCGATGTTTTGGTTTGACCAAGGACTTTGTGAGCCTCATGCTCTGCCAGGGAGGAGGGGAAGCCAGGAGGAAGCAGAGACAGGACACCTGACCCAAACTGACCAGAGAGGTATTCCATACCACAGCACGTCATGCCCAGGAGGTAACGGAGAGTTAGCTGGAAGGGCTGGGAGACTGCAGGGTTGGAGGAGGTATGGGTCAGAGCTTGGTTGGGCTTGGGGGGTGAGTTATCAGTTGGCTGGTGGTGAGGTGTTGTATTCTGTTCCCTTGTTATTTCCTTTATCATTATTATCATTGGTGGTAGCAGTAGTGATTTGTGTTATACCTTAGTTACTAAACTGTTCTTATCTCAACCCGTGGGAGTTGCATTCTTTTCGATTCTCCTCTCCGTCCCTCTTGGAGTAGGGGGAGGGAAAGAAGGGGGGGAGTGAGTGAACGAGTTACCTGACTGGGTTTAAACCACGACAACAAGTAATTACCAGGAAGTACAGTGAAACAAGAACCTTAGACCAGGCCCCAGAGTTGGTAAACGTTAAACAGCAAATACTGGCTGCAAGTAAGGTATGACATGCTGAAATTGAGACCAAGCACAGCGACTCTGAGAGCCAATAAATCAACTCTGTGATGAGTGACTATTAATCTGAAACAATGAATGCTTATCACGAATATGATTAGACACACTCTGGTCAGATCTGTCATTATTTCAACCCTTCGAGTCCCATGTTGGGTGCGACAAAGGACTGTAGTGGTTTAAGTCCAGCTGGTAACTCAGGACCATGCAGCTGCTTGCTCACTTCACTGTCTCTGCTTCCTCCCAGCTTCCCCTCTCCCTGGCACATCATGACACTGAGAAAGTCCTTGATTGGAGGGAACATTACTTAGTAACAACTAAAAACATTGGTGTTATCAGTGTTGTTCTCAGACTAAAGTTGAAAGCACAGCACTGCACCAGCTACGAGGAAGGACAAATATAACTGCTACAGCTGAACCCAAGACACAAATTATTAGGGAACATGAATTGCGTCTCTATTGGGAAATAGCAGCTTTTTTACCTAAGACTTCCAGGGTTGTGTCATTGCCATCAAGCTCCAGCTGGAGCATTTTAGAATCACAGAATAGTTATGGTTGGAAAGGACCTTAAGATCATCTAATTCCAATAACCCTGCCTGTAGCTGTGCTTGGGATTGCCCCAACACAGGTGTAGGACCTTGCACTTGGCATGGTTAAACTTGATAAGGTTGGCATCAGCCCACCCCTCAAGTGTGTCAAGGTTCCTCCGGACAGCATCCCCTCCCTCCAGCATATCAACCGATCCACATAACTTAGTGTCACTGGCAAGCTTGCTGAGGGCGCACTCAATCCCACTGTCCATGGCGCCAAAACATGTTGAACAAGATCGGTCCCAACGCTGACCCCTAAGGGACACCACTGGTCTCCACTTGGACGTTGAGTCATTGACCACATCTCTTTGGTTGTGGCCATCCAGGCAGTTCTTTATCCACCCAGTGGTCCACCTATCAAATTGATGTCACTCCAATTTAGAGACAAGGATGTCATGCTGAACAGTGTTGAATGATTTGCACAAGTCCAGGTAGATGAGATCGACTGCTCTACCCCTGTCCATCAGTTCTGTAGCCCCATCATAGAAGGCCACCAAATTGGTCAGGCAGGATTTCCCTTGAGTGAAGCCATGCTGGCTGTCAGCAAGCACCTTGTTGTTTTTCATGTGCCTTGGCATGCCTTCCAGGAGAATCTGCTCCCAAGGTTTTGCCAAGCATGGAGGTGAGACTGACTGGTCTGTAGCTCCCTGGGTCATCCATTTTTCCCTTCTTGAAAATGGGGGTTATATTTCCCTTTTTCCAGTCATCAGGGACTTCACCTGACTGCCATGATTTCTCAAATATGATGGACAGTGGCTTAGCAACTTCTTTCACCAGCTCCTTCAGGACCCGCAGATGGGTTTCATGAGGTCCCATGGACTTGTGCACGTTCAGATTTTTAAGATGGTCTCGAACCAGATCCTCTCCTACAGTGGGCCCAAGGTCTTCATTCTCACAGTCCCTGCATCAGCATTCCAAGACTTGGGTAGTGTGGTCAGGGCACTTGCTGGTGAAGACTGAGGCAAGGAAGTCATGAAGAACCTCAGCCTTCTCCAAATCCAGGGTAGCCAGTTCTCCTGATAGCTTCTGGAGAGGGCCCACGTTGTCCCTAGTCTGTCTTTTGATTGGTACATACCTAGAGAAGCCCTTCCTGTTATCTTTCACATGCCTTGCCAGGTTTAATTCTAACTGTGCCTCAGCTTTCCTGACTTGGTTCCTAGTTTCCTGGACAGTATCCCTGTATTCTTCCCATGCTGCCTGTCCTTGCTTCCACCTTTTATAAGCTGCTTTTTTTCTTTCCAAGTTTTCTCAGCAAAATAGGATTGTTCAGTCTTAAAGACCTTTGCGTTGACCTCAAAATAAGTTGCTTTTAATACTCCCTAATATGAAACTGGCAGGACCAGAGTTGACTTTTTCCTCCTACCAGACTTCTCTGCTCCAATCCCTGAATGCACTCTTACATGTTGCCTGCATCACCCTCAAGCATGGAGGTCAGTTTATGGTTATGAAAAAACTTTTTTAATGGAGACTTCCAAAGCAAATATTGGCAGAAGCATTTACCTGTGGGACTTTCCCAGTGTATCACTGGCTGTTTTCATAAGCTGAGTTTTATGTGAAAACATTTTCCTGCCTGATCAGTGTAATCCTGTGTAATGCAGGACCTAAATTTCATATCTAACTAGGTATAGAAATTGTATTTTATTCTCTTGGGTCCTGTATCATTGTTGCATGCATACTCTAGGTAGTAAGCTGTATTGATTTTTAGTATCGGCTCCACTTCAAACTCAGTCAGCAAATACTTGGTATTAAACCATGTATTTTCTGTGTTCTGTTCAGTTATTTTTAAAAGGAGCATAATATTGCTGTTTTGGTAAAATTCTTACCACATGAAGTTTGACTTAGTTGTGTTCTTTTTATGAAAGACTGCTATATTAAATGTCAGGCATTGTCCCTGGGGAGAAAAGCTAACAGTTACTGAATCTGGCTTCACAGATTTACTGTTTTCTATTGACTTCAATTGTCTTGGACAGTGGCAGAGACTCTTCAGGTAGCAGTGGCTGAAAGAGAACCTGTTGAAGTAACTGTTCCTGGTGATTTTGTTGTGCAATTTTTTTTTTTTAATTATTTTATTTTTTTCCCTCCTGTGTGCTTTTTGATGGATCAAGGGGTTTAGAGAGCTTTCTAGAACTTTTCTTTTTGCTGTCCCAAGAAGATCTATGCCTGTTAGTATATCTATGATACTGAGGAAAAAAAAAATAACTGCACTGCTGGGGAAAAAAAAGAAATAAACGTTTCCTGGAAGGTGGAAAGGGAAAAATGTGATAACGGCTAAAGTTCTAGCAGTGAATTCTGGTACCTTGATATGTTTGTCCTCAACCCCTGAGTCAAAGCAATTGTTCCACTTCCTTGCTGACTCCTGGCGGTGAAAGGCTTCAGGGTGGCATTCTGTGATCCTTCTGTCTAGCCCTTGTTGGGAAGGATGTGCTTTTCAGTTTTGATACTTTTTTTATTACTATGGAGAATGAGGCACAGAGGAGTTCAGGCTGACCCTCAGTCATTAGGTACTGGTGAATTTTCTTTGTTATTATCATGGTTTAAGCCCAGGCCGTAAATCAGAACCACTCAGTCTACTTCCCCCCCTTTCTTCACTCCACTCCCGGACGGATGGGAAGGAGAACTGAAAGAATGTAACTCCCACGGGTTGAGATAAGAACACTTTAGTAACTGTCGTGGTTTAAACCCAGTCAGGTAATTCGTTCGCTCACTTCCCCCCCTTTCTTGCCCTCCCCCTGCTCTCGGAGGGACGGAGAGGAGAATCGAAAAGAATGCAACTCCCACGGGTTGAGATAAGAACAGTTTAGTAACTAAGGTATAACACAAATCACTACTGCTACCACCAATGATAATAATGATAAAGGAAATAACAAGGGAACAGAATACAACACCTCAGCACCAGCTGACCGATAACTCGCCCCCCAAGCCCGACCAAGCTCCGACTGATACCTCCTCCAACCCTGCAGTCTCCCAGCCCTTCCGGCTAACTCCCAGTTACATCCTGGGCATGACGTGCTGTGGTATGGAATACCTCTTTGGTCAGTTTGGGTCAGGTGTCCTGTCTCTGCTTCTTCCTGGCTTCCCCTCCTCCCTGGCAGAGCATGAGGCTCACAAAGTCCTTGGCCAAACCAAAACATCCTTGTTATCAGCTCTGTTCCCGAGCTGAAAGTCAAAACACAGCACTGCACCAGCTACCAAGAAGGAGAAAAAATGACTGCTACTGCTGAACCCAGGACAGTAACTAAGGTATAACACATACCACTACTGCTACCACCAATAATGATAAGGAAAATAACAAGGGAAGAGAATACAACCGCTCACCGACCACTACCTAGCCCAACCCAGCAGTGAACCAGCCCTTCCGGGTAACCCTCAGTTACATCCTGGGCATGACGTGCTGTAGCATGGAATACCTCTTTACTCAGTTTGGGTGAGGTGTCCTGTCTCTGCTTCCTCCCGGCTTCCCCTCCTTCCTGGCAGAGCATGAGGCTCACGAAGTCCTTGGTCAGACTAAACATTTGAGCAGTAACTAAAATCATTGGTGTTATCAGTGCTGTTCCCAGGCTGAAAGTCAAAAACACAACGCTGCACCAGCTACTAAGAAGGAGAAAAAATGACTGCTACTGCTGAACCCAGGACATTATCCACCCCTTATTCCATACCATTCACGTCATGCTCAGATCCCACATTTTCAATATACCATAGCTCTTATCTCAGTGCACTCTTATCTTACTGCATGGACCAGTCCCTGTAAAGCTGCTGAGTCCATCCGGTCCATGATGTCGGGCTCCATCTCTTGTAACAGTCTTTCAGAGCAGGAGATGCTGTGTGCACTGTTCAAACTCGTGAATAACCTGGGTAATAGTTTCCATTGCTAAGTTCACCCCTCAATCCTGAGTCCATCTCTGTGTTGCATCTCTGCCCTAATGGCCTGAAAAGTCATGGGCCCACCAGGCTCAAAATAATTCACTGTCCCCTTCAGCAGTTTCTGCAACTTGTCGTTGGGGACTTCATACAGCTGCCTTCCATCTCCGACACTTCCAAATCACTGGAGGGGCCCACTGGACTAGACACTTGCCCATACTGTCCCACACACCCTGCCACTCATGACTGTCCATCCTCGGGGAAAATCTCTTGGTGGTCCTCCTCTATCGTCGTTTAACCCCAGACAAGACCCAAAGCTGACTCTGCTTAACTTTTGAGATCAGACAAAATGGTCGTGGGTAAAATACACTCTGTATGTGTGCCAACATGGTGGTCCCCATCACAATCAGCAGGCAGGTCCCAAGGGTACCCAAAGGCCATTCAAAACCTTCAGAACTCTCAAATGATGCTCCTGTACTTGTCACTGGGGCTGGTGTAGCTGCTGTGCTTGCCGGCTCTCTCACCACCAGCTTCTCTTTCTTTGAGTCCAGATCTTCCTCTTCTGCCTTGCTGGGAAATGCTGCGTGGTCTCCTGCATCCTCCCTTGTCCCGGGTGCCCAAGGCTGGACCCAGCTGAGCCTCCCAAAGGTGGTATCTTGGTCTCCGCATCCTCCTGGGGCTTTGGCTTGTGGGGCTCGGGCTCGGCGGGCGGCTGCATAGAGATGCTCTCGGCTGCTGCGGGGCTGGGCTCGGCTGTGGGGCTTGGCTCTTCTGCTGCCTCCTCCCGCTGCTCAGCAGCTGCCTCCTTTCCCTCCTTGACCGCCCTGACCTCCTCCACCGGCAGCAGCTCCCTGCCGGCCTCCGGCCCTGCTCCCACCCCCGCTTGGTCCCTGGGGCCGCTCTCCCAGGCTGCTTCAGCTGATGCCGGCTCCCGGTGCTGCTCCCTCTCAGTTCCCCGCAACCTCACGAAGACGTAGGCGAGGACGAGGGCCAGGACGATGAAGAGCAGCTGGACGGCCAGGTACAAGTCCACGGCCACGTCCATCCCGCCCTGCTGCCGGATCCCACCCGTATTACCAGTTATTACCATAAAGTACAATGAGGCAAGAAACTTAGCCCAAGGCCCCCAGCCAATAAACACTAACACAGCAAATACCAGCTGCAAGTATGTCACAACATGCTGAAGCTGTGAGATCAAAAGCAACAAAATTGAGAGACAATCAATCAGCATTTTGATGACTGACTATTAATTCGAAAAAATGAATGCTTATAACAAATACTATTAGACACACTCTGGTTAGATCTGTTGTTATCTCAAACCTTTGTGCTGATACGGAGAAAACTCCAGGAACAAACTCACCACCAAAGTTTTCAAGCTGACAAGCAGGTATTCTTTATTGCGGTGCCGGGAGACACGGGGGATAGCTCCTCCTAACGTGTGTCTCCCCATTGCCACACAAGCCATCCTTTTATAGCCACTGGGCATACATACATAGTCATGAGGCTACGTATGGATTACATCATTTTCCAGAAAGTTCCCCGCATGCGTACAGAATTGTGGTGGTGGTCTCTGAGGGTCGTTTACTTCTTCCAACAATCTTCATCACTTCTGGCAGCCTTTGAAGCATGCGCAGTAGATGCTCATACCAGTTTAATTGGTTCGTTAGCACCAGAGACATAATAATCCTCCTATCCTCCTACTTATCAGTTAGTTTAACTGTAGCCCATCCTGGACACCTGCGGTTCCCAGATACTCCTTATCCCTGTGTCCTGTTCTTCTAGACTGTTTTTCTTAAACTATGTCACAACTATAAAGATTTATCTTGTGAGAATTCTCAGTATGTTCTCTAGCTGTACTCTATTTTTTTCTCTATGTATCATGCACCTCAGTAATTTTCCATTGCTACTGTTACAAAGCCATCAAACTTAACATTACTTAAAACTAATTCTAAAGGTTTCTATATTCCATTTTGTGATTTTGTGCTCCCTTGTTTCAGTGCCCCACGTTGGGCGCCAAAAAGAACTGTTGTGGTTTAAGCCCAGGCCGTAAATCAGAACCACGCAGTCCTCTTCCTCCCCCCTTTCTTCCCTCTGCTCTCTGAGGGATGGGAAGGAGAATTGAAAGAACGTAACTCCCATGGGTTGATATAAGAACACTTTAGTAACTAAGGTATAACACATACCACTACTGCTACCACCAATAATAATAATGATAAGGAAAATAACAAGGGAAGAGAATACAACCGCTCACCAACTGCTACCTAGCCCAACCCAGCAGTGAACCAGCCCTTCTGGGTAACTCTCAGTTTACATCCTGGACATGATGTGCTGTGGTATCGAATACCCCTTTGGCTAGCTTGTGTCAGGTGTCCTGTCTCTGCTTCCTCCCGGCTTCCCCTCCTCTCTGGCAGAGCATGAGGCTCAGAGAGTCCTTGGTCAGACTAAACATTTGAGCAGTAACTAAAATCATTGGTGTTATCAGTGCTGTTCCCAGGCTGAAAGTCAAAAACACAACGCTACACCAGCTACTAAGAAGGAGAAAAAATGACTGCTACTGCTGAACCCGAGACAGTTATTTAAAGTTATGACCTCTACTTTAACTTGAAATTCAAGAGACAATCAAGGTTTTAATCTGGACAATCAGCAGTTCATCTGTGAGCCAGGTGCTTTGATATGGAGGGAGTAGCCATAACATTAAGAGTTGAGTAAAAATAATTTAAGAATCTCTTCTGCACCCATTTGTGTGGTGCATCTTCTGGACTTTTTGAATAAGCCACTCTTGTGTTTAAATAATCTATAAATAATATAGTGAAACTATGGCTAGGTGGAACAGAGGGCTTTCCTTCTCCCTTGTCCTCTACAAAATGCTGTGCTAAGGGTAAGATTAGGTATAGTGAAGAATATTTTTATTCCTTTAACTCTCTGGGGTTGCTGTTCTATTTGATTAGTCTTCATGGACTGTTTCTGCTGATGAATAATTTCAGTTGAGAAATCCAAAGTCTTCTATTCAGATGTCTGATGCTGTACCCTCTTAGACCTTAAATGGTTGATGAATTTTTCTGCACTTATAAAAATGTCACTGCTGTGGTTTTATGATCTATAGCCTGGGCCTTTCTGGTTTGTGAGGCCAGCTTATCCACCTTTATTGTGTACTCTTACTGCTTTAGAAAACAAGCCTTTAACAGTTCCTGAACAGCAGATGCTTATTCTTTAATGGCATCTTGGCTTTCTTCAAAGATGTTACAGATCCCAAAAGGCCCCAAACAATTTACTTGTGACTTTTCAGAATCTTTATCTCACTGGAATGCCTTGTTCTTTATTCAGAATCTAGTGACTGCTTATTAGTAGTTGTGCTGAGCCAAATCTATGGGATTACAGTAATGTTTAGGTATGGTGAATGTTCCTCCCAGAAGTGATATGACACTGAGTTTCTTAAGTTGAACAAGTTGTACAAGTTCTTCCTGGGCATTTATCTACTGTTAAGCTTTTGCCAGTGGTTCTCCTAACTCTCCTAGGACACTGTCTTCTGCAGTTTGTAGCTCATGGGTTATTGTTCCTCTGGTTTGCTTGGCCTCAAATTAAAACAAAAAAGCTGTTACTACTTTGGAAATAAAACTTTGATTTGCAAAACATTTTTCATTATTTTACTTTTCCTAAGCAAATCCAAACCTTTGAAGTATTTGTATGTTTAAGTCAGTGGAAAAAAATATTTAAAATTTGGAATGAAAGTTTCAAGCAGTCGGATTCACTGGTTATAACCCCATTCAGCTCACTAACAAAGTGCTCCATTTGGAACTAATCAGAGCTTTGTGATTTTTCTAGGCCAATTTGAAACTGCTTTCCTTTGTGTGGCTGAATCAGATAGTATATGAGCTCAGTCAGTCAAGACATATGGGCTAAATTAATCTCTACCAAGTATATAAAAATTAAGTCTTTATGGAAAGAACTGGAGATTATGTATAAACAAAATGTGAACTTTAAACTGCACGTGATGCCTATTGTAAGGATGGTGTAGAGAAGGGAATACAAGATAAGAGGCAATATATTGTAGCAAACTGCTTGTTTAGAGATTTTTCTGATCCATGTGAATCTTACTGAGTTCTTACTCAGTTTCATATACTGTAAGTGTTTATATTTGCTGATTGTTCTGAATATTTAGAACCTGGTTGTTCAGGATAACATAGTCTTGCCTGAATCTAATTTTCTAGCTTCTGTTACTCGCTTGCTCTCATGAAATCTCCTATGGCCAGGAGGATGGTGGTGTCATTGCTCAGTCTGCTGGAACTTCCTCTCAGCAGCAGTCCACTGGAGTGAGAGTTTAATCAGCTCCAGGAGAGAGGTGGTGTGGGATAAACTTGGGTAAAGGCTGACTTTGGCAAGGAGACTTAAACTATTCTTCACCTTCCCCCCAAGCTTGATATTTAATGTCTGGTCTTCCTAATGGGAAAGCTTGATACTAAGTTTTTGTTACTGCTGGAAAGCTGTGCTGAAGCAGCATACAAGTAAACTTTATTTTTTGATCAAAAAATAGACAGTGTTGAAAAGGAAAGCAGGTACTCGTAATCCTGCTTTCTTCTGACACTCATCTGTCCTTCTGGATTGATTTCTTTGCACATATAAGTTTTCTTATGGATGCCAAGTATACCAAGTCTTTACTTGTGATACTGCGTATATTTATACTGTGTATAAATCTATAAATGTTGATGCGCGGATTGACTCCACAACTCGTTAAAGTGGTAAAGTAGGTATGCTTTTTATTCAGCGCTGAGATGCACGGGGATAATTCCTCAAAGTCATGCGTGCCTCAGTGTTGTTTCCCTCTACATTTATTTTCTAGAGTTATATATATTCATAAGGTTGCACAATACGCCTATACATATTCATATCCTATCCCCGCTTCGTATTATAATGAGCCAGAAGGTCCTCTGCGCCTGCGCAGTGCCCCCTCTGGTCATGGGCAGGGGTCTCAAGATGAAGTAAATGAGTCTTCCTCCTCTGGGTAGGGGTCTTCAAGATGAAGTAAATGAGTCTTCCTCTTCTTGTACTTTTCACCTTTTTAGTCTTTATGTGTGGCCTTAGAGACTGGTCAGTGTCCCAGCCGTAAATCCTCTACTTCTCCCCTTTATCAGTAGAGTTTGATCAGTGTCCCAGCCGTAAATCCTCTGCTTCTCCCCTTTATCAGTAGATTCAGGCGTCTGCTTATTAACAGGACCGGAGGTCTCTGTTCTGCTTAGCAGGCATTTAGTCCTTTTGTTTAAACAAATTCCTCTAACCCCCTTGTACAACCCTCCTGTACAACCCCCTTGTACAATCCCCCTGTACTACCTCCCTGTACAATGGTCAAGCCTCTGTATCAATCCCCTCTTTTTCTTTTAAAGTTAGTAAATTCTTTTACTATATTATTCATGACAGAGCTATCCATGTTCCTTCTATCGATTTTATACAAGGTACAATCATAAAAGGCCTTGTTTCAGTATGTCCCTGAACCATCCAGTAACTCCTAGGTTATTTAACCACTCATCCAATCTGCCTCCAACAATTCTAAGCTCTTGCATATTTTCCTGCAATTTTTGCAGCTTAGCATGAATTGATTCAGAATGATCCAACATGCCAAATGATGTATATCTGCTTCTGCGGAGGCTGTCCTTCATGTCCTGGACTAAATGCCTTTTGGAGGCTGCAAACAGGGACAATTTACCTAGATAACATGGTCCTCCAAAGGGTTTGGTAGGAATCCCTGGCCATGCATGGTCTCCACATATCAAGAAATATCCTGGGGGTAGAGCTTTAGGTATTGTATCGTACCATGTCTTCCCACTAGTTACCTTGGTCTTAGGGACTTTGCTTGACCATGTATTAAGTTATACAGCTCTGATTAGTCTTGTCAGATCCCAAGAGTTGGAGTAATTTAAGTTTCTTCCATTTGCGCTGATGCAACTGTCCAGTCGGTTCCATGAGCTCTCTGGACCATTTTGATCACTGTGCTAGGATTTAGAATCGAGTCATTCCTAACCCATCCCCGAAAATCAAAGGGGTTCAAGTATGGTATACCAATTAGGCACGTTTGAAAGGGATTTTCCACCTGTGCCAAGGTCGGACAAAAATCAGTAATCCCAGTCTTGTTTGCCCATGTGAGCCAGACATTCGTATTTGAACCCAGTATTGAAGTTTCTTTTTCTATGGCTTGGACCATGGTACAGGTATAGGGGATTAATATCAATAATCGCTCCATTTTAACTATTCTACTTAACTATATATGTTGATTACAATTGCAACATCGTATTGACACCCATGAATCACTCTATTTTTTTTTTTTTTGTTTTCCCAGATTGACCAGAAATTTTAGGAGATAAACTTCTCCCACTTCCAGAAGACTTTCTCCTTTAAACTGGGACCGATATGGTCTTCCACATAAAATTTTTACATAGGATAGCCTCTGGTACTCCAAAACCTACAAGGGAATGCTTCTGGCCACCCTAAAAAAGTATTCGTTAACACCAACAAATATTGGTAAAAAAAAAATTTATTTGTCTAATTGAACTATGATATATAGATTCCTTCCTTCAATATGTACATCTAAGTATTTATAAAGACTTGCTATCTCAATGAGTTTTATTATGTTCCTCCTGAACTACCATCCAGAGTTGGTTATAGGGGATTATAATTCACCCATCAGGTATCTGAACCCAATCTTCTTTGTTTTCCTCTCCTCCTCTGAGATCTTCAATAAATTTTCTATCCTCCTTTGATTTTCTAGGTTTAGATTTCTCAATTGTTAGTTTGCCGTCAGGGATTAAGGGAATGAGTTTAGATTGTTAAAATCAGCCAAATTTCATCTTGTTGATATCCTTGACAACACATAATAGCTACTTCCTCAGGTAGCTGAACAGCTCTCAGTAGTCGTAGCATGTTTATTCTGTTTCTCCTGTGTGTTCAAAGGTCCTCGTTCTTTCCAGATGGCACCATGTGCATGGACCACACCAAATGCATATTTAGAACCAGTGGGCTTCTTTCTGTTCCAGGAATGCTGATACAACACAGGACACTAGTACAGTAATTTTTGTCCCAAGGTAAATAAGCGGGCCTCTTCAATATTCATGACAACTGCTGTCACAGCTCATAGGCATCCGGGCCATCCTTTGCTCACTTCATTCAGCTGTTTTGAAAAATACACCACTGTTCTCTTACAGGGTCCTAGTTTCTGAGTAAGGACCACCAAAGCTATTCCCTGTTCTTCATAGGAATATAGCCAAAAGGGTTTAGTCACATCCAGAAGTCAGAGCTGCAGCTCTCATTAGCTCTGCTTTTAAATTTCTAAAGCCCTCCTCTGCTGAATCAGTCCATTCCAAAGAGAGAGGGGTTTCTTTTAACAGTTCACATAGGGGTCTTACCAGAACACCATAATCATGCATCCAAAGTCTGCATCATCCAGTTATTCCCAGGAACGTCTGGAGCTCCTTGATGGTTGTCAGTCATGGAGTTTGACAAATGGCTTCTTTTCTAGCAGTTCCAAGTTTTCTCTGTCATCCTAGGTAGGAAACTCAGGTTTGGATTAGTTGGGCCTTTTGTCTGGTTACCCAATAACCATTCAGTCCCAGAAAATTCAATAATTCCACCATTCACTGGACACATTTTTCCTTTGTTTCTGTGGCAATAGGTCATCCACATATTGTAACAGAGTCCCCGTCTGAGTGGGTGGTTTCATGAAATTCCAGTGTTAACTGAAACAAGATAATGCTGTCCACGTTAATTGGGTTTTCCTTACTGTGTCAGGATGTTCTCATTCGGAAGCAAATAAATTCTGAATGGTAAACAAAAGAAAGAGTCCTTTAAATCCAAGACGGCAAACCATTTCTGATTCGATTTAGTCAATACGGATTAGTTATTACTGAATATCCTCTACAAATTTGTTGATTTCTGAGATCTTGAACCAATCTGCAACTTTTCTTTACTGGCAAGATAGGAGTATTATATTCCAATTCACATTCATGATTTTTTTTTTTTTTTTTTTTTTTTTAATTCCCTTTCCTGCAATTTTAGGGGCTATTGTTTTATTCTAATTGGGCAGGCCCCCTTTTTTATTTCTACTTTAACAGGCAAAGCATTTTTCGCTTTACCTGGAACTTCAGATGTCCATATTCCCAGGTATACCTGGATTAAGGATTTCTTCTATTTCAGGGAGGTCCTCCTGTTTGCTTTTTCTGTTGAATTAAAGATAAACTCAAAACTGCAATTAATTGATTTTTAACTCTTTAATTCCATTTTGCCTTCTTTAAATGTTGCTTTTTTCCAATTTGTGCCTCTTTTTGCCTTTTTTTTTTTTTTTTTTTTTTTTTTTCTTTTCCTTGGTGGCCAGTAGCTCCCACATCTGTAACAAATTCTTTTCCCTCTGAATTAACGCCGAATAAGTTGCTCCTGTATCCACTAAAATTCCACTTTATTTCCTCTGGTCTCTAGTTTTAATTTAATCAGTGGATCTACTAGGGCAGATTCCCCAGGTCCTTTGTCCATGGCATTCTTCCCCCAGGGCAAAAACTCTCCACAGCACCCGGTCCCATAGGAGAAAAACCCACTTCCCCCACCTTTGCCCGACATTCCTCCTCCACCAGTTTCAAAACATTCAACAACCCCTCAGTCCCGTCTATCAACATGTCTGTTCCCACTTGTTTGCCTGCCCCAGCACTCATTCCGTGCTCAAACACAGGAGCTGCTCGAGCTCCCCTCCTTTCCCCTTTGGTTTTCCCTTTTTTTTTTTGTTTTTTTTTTTTCTTCTCACAGCTGCTCACCCTGCTCTGCAGGGGTTACAGATGCCTGCCTCTGCAACAGCACTTCTGGTTTTGTTGCTTGTTGCGAGTGACAGAATCTCCTCCTCCTTATCAATATCTGATAGGACAGGTATAGAGGATGCTCCTCTCAGAGGTATCTGTGATATATAATTTTTCTATTATTTATTTTCCTGATTCAACTTTTAAACATCATTCTCCCAATATCACAGGCTGAACAACATCTCTTCAGCTTAGCTTTCTGGTTTTCTCTGTCCTTTTCCAAAGCCAAAATTAGGTTTTTCACTTTAAGAAACCACCCGGAGTGGCAGACAGGATGTGAAATTAACATAGCTCTGCCAGATCCCTATCTGTATATAGTACTTCATCCCATTTTCCTGGCCACCTCAAAACCAACATTAATTGTAGCAATGTATTATAATTCAAAGTTCCATTTTTAGGCCATTTCTCCTGATCACAGAATTGTAGAATTAACCGGGTTGGAAAAGACCTTTAAGATCATAAAGTCCAACCATTACCCCAGGACTGCCAAAACCACCACTAAGCCATGCCATTAAAGGCCTCATCTCAATGTTTTTTTTGAACGCTTCCAGGGACACATATTCCACCACTTCCCTGGGCCACCTGTTCCAATGCTTGATCACCTTTTGGTGAAGAAATTTTTCCTAATACCCAGACTAAGCCTCCCCATGCCCAGCTTGAGACATGAGATTAAAATGTGATTTTTTTTTTTTTTTTTAACCTCTTTCCTATAATTCAACCATTTTCATTGCTTTATATAATTAAATTCACTAAGAGTTACCAGACAGACAATGGGAGCTGTAGCCCCATTTTCTGATCTGATAAATTTAAAATAAATAAATTATACATGTACACACTGCCATAGAGGATCCTCTGCCTTAGGCATCAAACATCCTTAAAGAACTGCTA
Source organism: Pezoporus wallicus (assembly GCF_028554395.1). Lineage (NCBI taxonomy): Eukaryota > Metazoa > Chordata > Aves > Psittaciformes > Psittacidae > Pezoporus > Pezoporus wallicus. The sequence continues at coordinate 100,393 of NW_026636441.1, read as the reverse complement.
TCAAACCCTAACACACGACAGACAGAAGGAGGAATCCAAGTCAGGGAAAATTCCATATCAAATTGGAAAAATGCTTAGCAGTCTCCAGAGCAATCCAAGTCTGGAAAGGCAAATCAAACACATATAGATGATGACCATGGGAAAGAGTCATTTCATTGACACACTGTTCTCTTTCCATATCATTCCTGAATGTCTTATGGGTTTTTTACGGATAAGCATATAATAAATAGGGGGCTAATACTTGTCCTCTGGTACTCAACTTCAGAGACTTCACACCAAAATCCCAATTAATACTTTCCCAATCTCATAAACAATCACAAGCTTGGCAATGAATTTTTCAAAAGTAAGCTTTTTACACTCACAATATTTTTACAGATAGGAACATCACAGTCTTCATAAAATTATATACCTGCACACAAGACCTGATATTCCATACGTATGCATCAAGTACTCAACTTTATCCAGAGAAGTTTCCTATCAAATTTTACAAGTTAAAAATAACAGGGGTGTACATCATGCAAAATTACAGGAATGGAGAATTTTACAATATTTTATCAACGTTTTCTTGTTTACCGAACCCCCAGAAGACCCTCCCAGTTCTTTCCAATGTGCCAAAATGTAACCCAATGGGCTTTTCTTCAGAATTCCCTTATTTCGACCGGCTCCCATTTCAAACAATCTTTTACAAATCTATAGCTTCTCTTTCCTAGTGCTCTGCAAATGCACTTAAAAATGAGAGCACCTACACACAAGTTTTATGATATTCTCAGGGGTTCAGTAAAATAATATCTCTGGGTTCTGCAGATCAGTTCCCCTGTTGTTAGATCATAGTTTCGGTTCCAGCAAAATTTACACTAGTATCCACGGCAGGTTCCACTGTTCAGAAGTTAATATGCACCCATATGTGAGGCTACAAGCCTCTGGTACTGAGTGTAAAGTCCAGATCTCAAGAATAGGACTACAGATATTAGAGGTTATACTTTTCTTATACAGCCACTGGGGCGCAGAGAGGGAACTCTTCTTAAACCCCCATTAGCCACAGTTTACTTTTGTCTACTCCTCCCCCACCGCTTAAACACTAATCTTTAACACTAACGACAGACATACACACACAAAGCACTTGGGCACAACACAAAACAAAGACGCTTCGTCCGTCTCCGGCCGCTCTCCTCGCGGAGAACACGGAACCGCGGATCAGGACTCCACACTCGCTTCGTAGCTGTGCTACGTCTCAGTCACACAGAAACACAAACACACATGGGATCCCACACACTCACACTATGGTTCCGCCTTACCCTTCTCCTGCTTCCTATGGTAGCAGGTCTGTAATTTGAGATGCAGCGGAGACCTGGTGGGTTCGCCTACCGGTTCATCTGGCTTCCACTACGGTCATTAGCAGATCCTTCCTGGCTCCCAAAACTTGGGATGCAGCGAAAACCCGAACTCACCCGATCCACCCTCAGGATCGCTAGCGGCCGCTCTACCGGTCGGCGAGTCCCCTGCTTGCAAGCCCTACCTGCCAAGGGGAACTACGCTGTGCGCCAGACGTCTCTGCGCGCCTTACCAGCAGCCCCGGGCCACGCGTACGCCTTACAGGCCCCCTAAGTTTCAAGCATACCGTTTCTCCGCAGCCGGCACAGGTTGTTGTCTGTCCTCGCAGTGAGCGGACGAGGAGCGGAGCCTCCAGGCAAGCGGCCTGGGGCGCCTAGGATGTCCGCCCCTCAGCCGATCCTGCAGCCGAACAGAGACCTCCTGCCTGGCTCGCCAAATTGATGCGCGGATTGACTCCACAACTCGTTAAAAGTTGTAAAGTAGGTATGCTTTTTATTCAGCGCTGAGACGCACGGGGATAATTCCTCAAAGTCATGCGTGCAAATCCTCTGCTTCTCCCCTTTATCAGTAGATTCAGGCGTCTGCTTATTAACAGGACCGGAGGTCTCTGTTCTGCTTAGCAGGCATTTAGTCCTTTTGTTTAAACAAATTCCTCTAACCCCCTTGTACAACCCCCCTGTACAATCCCCTTGTACAACCCCCCTGTACTACCCCCCTGTACAATGGTCAACCCTCTGTATCAATGTCAGTCTTAAAATGCAGCTTACAATAGGTAATTTTAGAGTAAGTATGTGCTATTTTTAACTTGCATTACGTATTCTGCCTGATGTCAGTGTGTAAGGCTAATGGTAAGGTGAGCAAAGTATCGTTTTCAGCTTAAGTTGTACAAACTCACACTAGTCTCACATAAACAGGGTCTGAGTGAGCCTTTTTCCTTACAGAGACCTGTAGTCACTGGTTTTGGTTACAATGAATAAAGGATAGCTTTTCTTGTGATGTGGAGATGCAGGTTTTCTCCTGTGATTTGTGAAAGGCTAAAATGGATGCTAAATTCTAGTTACAGCTCTCTATACCAGGATTTTGCATTGATTCAAAATGTGCAATTGAATTTCAAGTGATGCATTAGTTAGCATGAGTGCTTTTGTTAGTCTTAACTACCTCTTTAAAGCACACTTTCCTCTTTATGGTACTTAAACCCTTGTGTTCAGTACTGGTAATATAACTGTTCATCGACTTCTGCTTCTCTTTACCTAGAAAACAAGAGAGTAATTGCCTTGCTTATGAGGCAGGCATTGAATGTTATACTGCAAGTAATAGATGTGGTTTTGTTGCTACATAATTGTGAATGCTCTTGTGGACAGCAGCTTGTGGGCAGTGTTTAGTTCTGCTTTTCCTAATGACTTCTGTTTGTTTCTGTAGCTTTAATGGTGAAAATAAGTTTTCTTATGGTAAATGCAGTTTAGAAGGTAGGTGAAGGCCATGAAGTCTGTTTTGATGATGCAGCCTTCTGCTTGGGCATTTTTAGTGTGCAATTTTTCATTGAAATAAGTCATGATAGCAGGCTTTTAAATTGCAAAGACCATTATTTTTTTGTTGAATTGGAATTCATTCCTTGTATTCTTCATGGAAATACTTTGAAATGACCAAACCAAGGAATTTGTTCACCACTTCCCATTGGCAAGCCAATGGTATTCAGCTATCTCCAGGAAAGCAGGGGTTCATCATGCTAATGGTTACTTGGGAAAACAAATGCTATTACTCAGAATGTCTCCTTCTTCCCCCAGCTTTTATAATGCTGAGCAAGATGTCATGTGGTCTCAAATATCCCTTGGGTCAATTGGGGTCAGCTGTGTACCCTCCTGTATCCTTGTGTGCCCCCAGCCTGTTTGCTGGTGGGGTGAGGAGCAGAAGCTTGGACTCTGTGTAAGCCCTGCTCAGCAGTAACGAAAACATCCCTCTATTATCAACACTGTTTTCAGCATAAATCCAACACACAGCTCCATACCAGCTACTGTGAAGGAAATTAACTCTATCCCAGCTACAACCAGCACAGTGCCATAACATAAAAATGGGATTTCCCAAGAGCCCTTTTCCCCTAGTTTTTTTCTTCAAGAGTTAAAACTGCAATGTGGAGAGGTTAAGGATATTGCAATATCTCTACAGTTGACTGCTGTGTGACTATTGTTTAAAAAATATTTATACTTTAAGTAGCTTTATAGATTAGCCAAAATAATCTAAATTTGCGAATAGCTGCTAACTAAAACAACTTCCCTGAACTGTTACTTGTGGAATATCGGTAGTAACACCCCTTGGTTTTAGAAGAAACAAACTTCTAACTGCCATCAAAGTGGTTCTGCTCACTCTGGAGGAAGGTGTGATGTTTGTACATTCCTTCAGTTTATTTTATTGGATTTTTGTGTTTTGTTTTTTTTTTCTTTCCAGGTCACTCCAAGATCCGAGACCCCCATCAACAGTGTCAGTACTAGTTTAGAAAATGTACTACATACATCAGCACATTCCAGTGAGGAGTCATTACCCAAGAGGCCTTCAGGGAAACACTCCAAAGGTGTGTCCTTTTCCACATGCGCACTTCCAATGGGGTAACAAACTCCTATCTCTTGGTGGCAATTGGTGTTATTTTAATTGTGATTGGAGACTGGAATCTTGCTTCTTCTCAACAAAGGAAGTCACAGAAGGGGTTTTGTAGTAAGGCTATCAGTGAAAAAATCGTTAGCAAGAGACAAATATGCTTATTTTTCTGTTGGGGAAATAAACAAGAACTTTCCTTATGAGCTGAAATAGCAGCTTAGCTCTCATGAAATATTTTCAGAGTGAAAATCTGACACTACACCTCTCATTCTTATAGTAGCAGGTTATTTCTTGGATGAAGCATATGGTGGTGAGTGTTGCTTTACTGGGGAGAAGGTGTTTAAAACAGCAGTTAGGCTTCTACTTCCACCTGTCTCTTGGCTCCCAAGAATATGTGAGAAGCTGAGGGAAGAGGAGTGGAAGACAGGAGAGAAAACTTGCACCTTTCTCTGCATATGTGTGCACTCTGAATGTTGTTACAAAATAAGTCTTATTTTTCTAATGCTGTATTACGTCCTGACCTGGCTAAAACCTGGGCTTAGCAAATTTGAGTTAACAAGTATGCATTCCATTTCCACACTCCAGGCTATGATTACAGATATTAAAATGTTGAGGTGAAAAAGTGACTAATAGTATTTTTTTTAATGCGTACAAAAAGCACTGTTAAGTGAGGAAAGTCTTTGAACTGTGAGCTGCTATTTGTGTAGCAAAGAGATACTCTTTGTGGTATTAATAAAAACAGCTCTGTGTGGCAGAGCTAATGTAGGGGTGTCGTGGTTTAAGCTCAGCCGGTAAATCAGAACTACGCAGCCTCTCTCTCACTCCCCCCCCTTCCTTCCCCGCTCCCAGAGGGATGGGGAGGAGAATCTAAAGAATGTAAGAATGGGTTGAGGTAAGAACAGTCCGCTAGCTAAGGTATAACACAAACCACTGCCGCTACCACCAATAATAATAATAATGAGAAGGGAAATAAGGGGAGATAATACAACCGCTCACCACCCACTGACTGATACCCAGCCCGACCCCAGCAGTGATCTAGCCCTTCTGGGTAACTGCCCCCAGTTCTACATTCTGGGCATGACGTGCTGTGGTATGGAATACCTCTTTGGCTAGTTTGGGTCAGGCGTCCTGTCTCTGCTTCCTCCTGTCTTCCCCTCCCTGGCAGAGCATGAGGCTCACAAAGTCCTTGGTCAAAGTAAACATGACTTAGCAACAACTAAAACCATTGGTGTTATCAGCACTGTTCCCAGGCTGAAAGTCAAAACCACAGCACTGCACCAGCTACTAAGGAAAAAAATGACTGCTACTGCTGAACCCAGGACAAGGGGAAATGCACCATCACAGCAGCATCACTAGTATATTGCCTTTAAATGTCATTAAAAATACTGCCGTGGACCATATGAATTTTTTACTTGGAGTTGGTCTTCAGAGTTCTGTTTCCTTCTCTGCCACTGGCTTGCTGCATAGTCTTGCAAATATAGTTTAATTCCACTTAAATGGCAATGAATGATTTCACAGCATATCTTCACTCAGAGAAGCTGATATGGATTGGAAAGGGTTACATGTCTCAAGAAAATGTTCTTAGCTTGCCTGGACCAGACCTCCTTTTCTGTGACATACTCAACTAGAATCCCAGAAGCTGTAAGCAGCAATATTTTTTTACAGCAGAATAGTGCTCTAAGTAGCTATTTTTCCAGCTGTAAAAACTGTCTGGGTAGAAGAAAATGCAGCACTAAGCAGAAGCATGGCTAAGATTTGTGGCTTCCATCTGATTAAAAATAGAACAGGGTTCAACACTGTTTTCAGTTGTACTCAGTGGTTGCTATTCCAATACCATATATGCCAAGATTAGTCATGGGTAGCATTTTGTGACCTTTCTGTCTAGCCCTTGTTGGGAAGGATGTGCTTTTCAGTAGGTTTTCCTCTGATCTGTTTTTCTTTTGTAGAATACCTGCTTAGTTTTCAGGGAATGTAGCTTTTATAGATTTTAGAAGAATTAGAATTTTAGAGGAATTTAGAATTTTATAGATTATTCATAGATTACCTTAGTAATAGCCATAAAAGGAGTCGTGGAACAAATACAATTTTCTTACTAACTGATACTCTCTTTTCTGGTTCACCAGCAACGGTGTTGAATTCTCCATGATATATGATCTGTCCGGTAGGGAGTTCTGCCTCTTAAGGTTGGAGTACAGCTGAAGATCATTTGCCTGCCTGGAGCCACCATTGCTCACTTACATATTTCTGATTCTCATAGCAAATAGACACATCTCTTAATGTAGCAGGACCCACAAACTTCATGGTCAGAAGTAGTGAGCTGCCCAAGTTCGTCATTCCTCTCTTGGCAAAGTACTGGAGCTGGAAGTGTCTCAGTTAAAAAGGCTGTAGCTAAACCAGAAGAAAAATGGGAAGCTCATGAAAGGTGCAGTATCCATGTGCTTAGCTGGCTTAGAGGCAGTTTGTATTAATCCAGTGAATGGTTTTAATCCCGATTTGCAGAAATGTTAGTAATTTAACATACTCTGTAGTTGAACAGTGAACGGGTTTATAGTAAGCTTGGACCTGAAAGCTGTCAGTGGCTGTATCTTCCCTAAACCACATTTTGAAAGTAGCTTTTAGTATAAAGTATTTCCAGTTTCTACATTGGAGAGAGATGAGAAGAATGGAGTATATTGCTGAATACTCCTTAACAAGCTGTGGTGGAGGTCTGTATGCACTTGTTTGCATTAAGTGGTTATCTGGAAACTTTCATACATGCTTCATGTAGAGACTTGTCAAATACATAACTTCTGAATAATTTCACCATCCTATCTGCACAGAATATTGCTGCCTTGGGAAACAAATTTATACAATGAGTGTCACTGAGAAGCTTTTATCTCAGAGGCCCAGCTAACTGTGGGAACACTCTCAAGCATGGGGCTCCTGGATCCATGCTGTAATGCCCAAGTTGTTGGGAGTGGTGACCATCTGGGGGCAATCATATGGTTATTTAGGAAAATTCATCAATTCTTTTATGCTGGTCCTTCAGTCTTAGTTAAAACCCCCTCTCCCTTCTGCATATAACGGTGCTAAAGCAAGGCAAACCAGATGGACATTTCTGCAAAGACACTAGGCACATCCTGTAGCTGTTGACATAAGCACTTTGGGTATCTGCACTTTATTTTATAAAGAAAAGTCCACATAAAGTTAAAAATTTTGGCCTATGCAAGTTTAGAAAAATTACAGATGGGTATTGACATAAAAGGAGGTGGACCTCTTTTGGAATCTAGTAGCTGTAACATGCAGTATGAATTCTGCTTTTAACTCATATCTTTTGGTGATTTAGGATTGTTCAAACCTGTTTTCACAGATGTGGAAGTAATTTTAATTGAAGGTAACTTCAGGAAGTGGAGACTTTCCCTGTTCTCAGGGATTGGCTATTGTTGTTGTTGTAAGCTGCAGACAGGCTTATTTACAGGTTTTAAGGTATTGACAGATCTCACAGGTCAAGGAAAACAGAGGTAAATACAGATTTTTGTGTTAACTGAAATTCCAGGTGTAATGTGTTGCTAGATCTTTGTCTCTTTCCACTATTTCTAGAATGTAGTCAGGTTTTGACTATGGTTTTAACACTCATCTGAACAAAATTATCAAATCCAAATGAAGATTGGGCATCTTTTGCATACTGTGTGAGCTGAGTTGTGCTGTCTTTGTTGTCTTGCCCTGGGCTTTTCCCCTCAATACTACAAGAGCTGAATCAGTGCAAATAAAGCTACGTGTGTCAAACTGGAATCAACGTTTCTGACATGAAGATGAGATTTCATGCTTACAAATTCTTGCCTTATAGGCACATACTTTAGCAACAATGCAGCTGTGTAGTGATGGTCCCTTCCATAGGCATGTTTATGTTTCCCAGCACAATGGCAACAAAGTCAGTAGACTTATTGGAGGGATTCTGATTCTGGTTGTCTGAAACTTAGGATTTTACCTTACATTTTATGGAGAGCCACCTCAAACCTTTTCCCAGTAGCAAGTGACCTGGGTGGTTAAAGGTCACTGGTTAAAAATAGTATATTCACTAGCAACTTCTGTTTTGTGGGCAGTCCTGTGCTGGTAGCTAAAGGAAATGAAGTTACTATGCCAAAGTCCAGAAGGAGCTATCAGACTTAGGGGAAGTCCCATTCACAGAGCTAATTTGTAACAAGCCTATGGATGTAGAGTTGTTCTGACTTTGTGTGGCAGTTCCCAAAAGAGAGTAGTTATCAAAGCCGAATGAAAAATTGAGCTTATTTTGTATTTTAAAATACAAAAGTGATAGGAATTTCCTCTCCACCAGAGATGTTATTAATTACTTTATGGTTCCAAGCAGAACAATTTGGCCAATAGGTGAATAGCACTGTAGGCAAGTACTACTCTGTGCATGTGAAATATTTTAGCAATGTATTAAACATGCTCAGTGACCACAGCATACTTTCCAAAAACACAGTGGAATAAAGTATATTAGACCAGATGTTGAAGTGCAGAACAAAAGAATCTTTATTATAAAGGCAGTGTAAGTTGCAAAATATTACTGTGCAGTCTTCATACTGTAATTTATTGTGATACTGAGTAAAGTTTTGATTTGTCGCAGCCTCTGTTTTAAATTTTCTGCAGTGGAAGTTCTGTCGTGGTATTTATAAGATGCTCATTGCTGCTATGAGGTTTTACAGGTGGCACTTACTACTGCTTTCATCCATAAAGCAATCTGGAAGATGATTTTCTCAACTGAACAAGTCTCATTTTGTGCAAAGTGACAAAACTTCCCCTATTCTTGTCTTTCCTGTATATTTATCTTGCCTTTCTGCTGTTGCAACACAAAACCTTAAAAGCCACTCTGACTTCAAATGAAGCAACTGTTGAAATATGATCCTTATATAGTGAAGCTGAATCACAATTCTTGCAACACATATCTAATGATAGGCACAAACTGCTTTCTGCGAATGGAGAGGTATAAAGCTTTTAGATGTGAAATGGGTGCAGTCAGCTTTATTCTACAATCTGTTCTCCCATTACTGTGCTCAGAAGGAGTACTAAAAACTTCTTGCTTAACTGAAGGTATACTGTTAGTCCATGTACAGGTTCCTGTAAAGCTTCAACAGTATCCCTGTTTAGAATAAATACATAGAATAGCACATGACATACTGGACAAAAGGAGCTTCAGTCTGTGGACATGAGGAAAACAAACTTGAGAGAAAGTGCATCTCAGTAATGTATTGATATAATTTTGGATTAATATTATGTTGCAAAATATATCCTTGTTTGCAGCAATCCTGTTGACCTTGGGTAGGATACAAGTTGTAGGTAGGTTAAGCTGATTATGTGCTGCAAGCTTTGGTATTTGAATTGTTTTGTTACAGTAGTCAGCAGAAATGTGTGCTATAAGCTATCCAGAACTTTGAACCACTGTTTTTGCTACCTGATTTATTTTCCTTGGCAAAATGTATTTGTATGGTCTTGCACCTTTTTTTTTTGTCTCTCACTTCCTTGACTCATCCTTTTTTTACAAGATGCCAGACTGCAGGAGCTCTCTTAGTTAATGGCAATCAGCAGACTTTTTCTCATGAAATACTGGCCACCAGTTGTTCAGCCTATTGAAGGCAGGGAGAAAATACAGGTGGAGGAAAAAAAGCTATGAAATCCTTTTGGTTCGGGGTTCAGACTTTATAGTACCTTGTTATGCATCAGTTATGTAGCTGGATTATTCTATTTTAAATTATATACATCATCTCCAATAATATTGGTTCAGCTACTGTTGGGGTAGGGCTTAAAGAAATATTTAGGCTATGTTAATCCTTCAGGAAAAATCTCCCTCTACCAACTGTATGTAATTTTTTAGCTGTTTGTATATGTTTTCCTTCATCTTTTCTCTGAAGTAGAACTCTGCCGCTAAACTTCAGCAATGTAGGTTGTTCAATCACACACAAGGCATTGTATTCCCAACTACTGCCTCAAACACAGTGGTTGTTTTATGAGTATCAAGTATTTAGAGTTAATTCTAGCAATCAAATCCAAGGGTTAGTGTACTTTAAAAAAAGATGTTTGGATGCTTCCCCTGTGCTAGAAAATTATTGTATATTAAGAAATTTCTTGATGCCTATATGTTGCATAAATCATGCAGCTTGGTCTTCTAGAGTTGTAGTTCACTTAAGGTTGCAGGTCTGATTTAGCAATAAAGACAATACTCAGGAGTTTTTAATTTAGTTTAAAAAAAAAATCAAAACCATTGCATTTCATCTGAAGTCTTTTCTGAATGTGCAGTTGTACTCTGTGCTTATGTAGGCAGGCATTGAAGCCCATTACCTGCCCCCCAAAACCAGGTTAAGTAGCTCACCTTTGGGCTATGTCACAGCTGGGAGTTCCACATTCCTGGGGTTGCACTTGGAGTCTGGCAAATTTATGTTGTTAACTGTTAATAAGTTAACTTTTGTACTCTCTAGAGATCAGAGTCAGTATGTATTTGTCTTCCTTGTTACTACCCTTTCCACATAACAAGACTTGTCAAATGAGATCAGGGATTGCTATGACAAGATGCAAAGGGGGGAGGAAGGCAGAGCAGCATGGACTCTTGTAACTGAATGAAAAGGAGGGTTCTGATCTGCTTACTCATGCAATAATTGTCATAACTTTTTTTGTGCAAATACTCAAAGGTGCTCCTTATTGATGTTTGGAAGTCAAGGCCTAGATTCCTTCATGAGGGCAGCCCTTTTGCGGTTCACCGGAACTTTACATGAGGACATGGTCTACGGCTTGCCCAAGAGTTGCAGTGAGTTGGCTTCAGTGGAAAGTCATGCTGTGTATGGTTACCAGTGGCTCCAGTTTGAGTTCATGACTCATTAATGCACACTTTAAGCACTTTTATTTATATATATACCATAAGCCTTGTTCACATACCTAGAATAATGTTTATATCAAGCATATGCCTAAGGGCATTATCTTGAAGCTGCTGAGTGGTTCTTTTTCTTTAGTCTTGCTTGGGTTCTTGATTATTTTGCCTCAGTAAAGGTGGTAGAATCATACTGCTTGGGCAGCTCTGTCAGTCCCTACATTATTAACTATTGACCCTCTTAATCAAAATTTCACAGAGGTATTTGGAGTTTTTATTTACAGTAGGACAGGGACAGTATTTACAGGGACACCTCACACTAAACCATGGCACCCAAGGCCTCGTCCAACCTGTCTTGAACACTGCCAGGGATGGAGCATTCACAAATTCCTTGGGCGACCCATTCCAGTGCCTCACCACCCTTACAGTAAAGAACTTCCTCCTTATATCCAATCTAAACTTCCCCGTTTAAGTTTTAACCCATTGCACCTTGTCCTATCACTACAGTCCCTAGTAAAAAGTCCCTCCCCAGCATCCTTATAGGCCCCCTTCAGACACTGGAAGGCTGCTATGAAGTCTCCACGCAGCCTTCTCTTCTCCAGGCTGAACAGCCCCAACTTTCTCAGCCTGTCTTCATATGGGAGGTGCTCCAGTCCCCTGATCATCCTCGTGGCCTTCCTCTGGACTTGTTCCAACAGTTCCATGTCCTTCTTATGTTGAGGACACCAGAACTGTACACAGTACTCCAGGTGAGGTCTCATGAGAGCAGAGTAGAGGGGCAGGATCACCTCCTTCGACCTGCTGGTCACGTTCCTCTTGATGCAGCCCAGGGTACGGTTGGCTTTCTGGGCTGTGAGCGCACGCTGCTGTTTCATGTTAAGTTTCTCATCAACCAACACCCCCAAGTCCTTCTCCACTGGGCTGCTCTGAATCTCTTCTCTGCCCAACCTGTAGCTATGCCGATGATTGCTCCGACCCAGGTCTAGGACCTTGCACTTGTCATGGTTAAACTTCATAAGGTTGGCATCAGCCCACCTCTCAAGCATGTCAAGGTCCCTCTGGATGACATTCCTTCCCTCCAGCATATCAACCGAACCACACAGCTTGGTGTCATCAGCAAACTTGCTGAGGGCGCACTCAGTGCCACTTTCCATGTCACCGACAAAGATGTTGAACAGGACTGGTCTGATTTGGAGAAAACTCCAGGAACAAATTTGCCAACAAAGTTTTCAAGTAGACAAGCAGATATTCTTTACTGCGGTGCAGGGAGACATGGGGGATAGCTCCTCCTAACGTGTGTCTCCCTTATTGCCACATCAGCCGTCCTTATATAGCCACTGGGCGTACATGCGTTTTCATGAGGGTACGTATGGATTACATTGTTTTCCAGAACGTTTCCTGCATGCGTACAGAATTGTGGTGGTGGTCTCTGAGGGTCATTTACTTCTTCCAACAATCTTCAGCACTTCTGGCAGCCTTTGAAGAAATTGCAGTAGATGCTTATACCAGCTTAGTTGGTTTGTTAGCATCAGAGACATAGTAATCCTCCTGTCCTCCTACTTATCAGTTAGTTTAGCTGTAGCCCATCCTGGACACCTACGGTTCCCAGATACTCCTTATCCCTGTGTCCTGTTCTTCTAGACTGTTTTTCTTAAAACTATGTCAACTATCTTATACAAGAGTTCTCAGTATGTTCTCTAGCTGTAGTCTACTTTTTTTTCTGTGTATCATGCACCTCAGTAATTTTCCATTGCTACTGTTACAAAGCCATCAAATTTAACATTACTTAAAACTGATTCTAAAGGTTTACATATTTCATTTTGTAATTTTGTGCCCCCCCTTGTCTCAGATCCCAACACTGATCCCTGAGGTACACCACTCGTTACTGGTCTCCAGCTGGACACTGAGCCGTTGACCTCAACTGTTTGCGTTCGGTCACCCAGCCAGTTCTTTATCCACCAAGTGGTCCACCTATCAAATTGATGTCTCTCCAATTTAGAGACAAGGGTGTCATGTGGGACAGTGTTGAATGCTTTGCACATGTCCAGGTAGATGACATCAACTGCTCTACCCCTGTCCATCAGTTCCGTAGCCCCATCATAGAAGGCCACCAAACTGGTCAGGTAGGGTTTCTCCTTAGTGAAGCCATGCTGGCTGTTGCCAAGCACCTTGTTGATTTTCATGTGCCTTGGCATGCCTTCCAGGAGAATCTGCTCCAAGATTTTGCTAGGCACCGAGGTGAGACTGACTGGACTGTAATTCCCTGGGTCATCCATTTTCCCCTTCTTGAAATTGGGTTTTATATTTCCTTTTTTCCTGTCCTCAGTGTCTTCACCTGACTGCCATGATGTCGTGGTTTAAGCACGGTCAGCCCTAAATCACGCAGTTGCTCTCTCACTGCCCCCCTTCTTCCCCTCCTCTGCTCCCGGAGTGATGGGGAGGAGAATGAAAAGAATTCAAGTCCCATAGGTTGAGATAAGAACAGTTTAATAAGTAAGGTATAACACTCATCACTACTGTTGCCAACTATAAAAATAAAGAAAGGAAATACCAAGGGAAGAAAATATTAACACCTCACCACCCACCAACTGATAACTCACCCCCCCCCCCCCCAAGCCCTTCCAAGCACTGACCGATACCTAGTCCAACCCCGCAGTGCACTAGCCCTTCCAGGTGACTCTCAGTTACATCCTCGGCATGACGTGCTGTGGTATGGAATACCGCTTTAGTCAGTTTGGGTGAGGTGTCCTGTCTCTGCTTCCTCCCAGCTTCCCCTCCTTCCTGGCAGAGCATGAGGCTCACAAAGTCCTTTGGCAGACTAAACATTTGAGCTGTAACTAAAAACACTGGTGTTATCAGCACTGTTCCCAGGCCGAAAGTGAAAAACACAGCACTGCACCAGCTACTAAGAAGGAGAAAAAATGACTGCTACTGCTGAACCCAGGACAGTATCTACTCCTTTTTCCATACCATTCACGTCATGCTCAGATCCCACATTTTCAATATACCATCGCTCTTACATATATACACCCACATACACGCACAGAGAGAAAGAGATCATTTCTTAGTGCAGGGACCAGTCCCTATAAAGCTGCTGAGTCCATCTGGTCCATGATGTCGGGCTCCATCTCTTGTAACAGTCTTTCAGAGCAGGAGATGCTGTGTGCACTGTTCAAACTCGTGAATAACCTGGGTAATAGTTTCCATTGCTAAGTCCGCCCCTCGATCCTGAGTCCATCTCTATGTTGCATCTCTGCCCTGATGGCCTGAAAAGTCATGGGCCCAGCAGGCTCAAAATAACTCACCCTCCCCTTCAGCAGTTTCTGCAACTTGTCGTTGGGGACTTCATACAGCTGCCTTCTATCTCCGACACTTCCAAATCACTGGAGGGGCCCAGTGGACTAGACGCTTGCCCATACTGTCCCACCTGTACTTGTCACTGGGGCTGGTGTAGCTGCTGTGCTTGCCAGCTCTCTCACCACCAGCTTCTCTTTCTTTGAGTCCAGATCTTCCTCTTCTGCCTTGCTGGGAAATGCTGCGTGGTCTCCTGCATCCTCCCTTGTCCCGGGTGCCCAAGGCTGGACCCAGCTGAGCCTCCCAAAGGTGGCATCTTGGTCTCCGCATCCTCCTGGGGCTCGGGCTCGGCGGGCGGCTGCATGGAGATGCTCTCGGCTGCTGCGGGGCTGGGGTTGGCTGTGGGGCTCGGCTCCTCCACCTCCTTCTCCCACTGCTCGGCAGCCACCTCCTTCCGTTCCTTGACTGCCCCGACCTCCTCCACTGGCAGCAGCTCCCTGCCGGCCTCCGGCCCTGCTCCCACCCCCGCTTGGTCCCTGGGGCCGCTCTCCCAGGCCGCTTCAGCTGATGCCGGCTCCCGGGGCTGCTCCCTCTCAGTTCCCCGCAACCTCACGAAGACGGAGGCGAGGATGAGGGCCAGGACGGTGAAGAGCAGCTGGACGGCCAGGTACAAGTCCACGGCCACCTCCGTCCCACCCTGCTGCTGGAGCCCGCCCGTATTACAAGTCATTACCATAAAGTTCCATAAGACAAGAACCTTTGCCCAAGCCCCACACTTGATAAACACTAAAACAGCCAATACCGCCTCTGCGTAAGGTTCAACATTCTGAAACTGTGATATCAAGAGCAACAACTTTCAGAGCCAATAAGTCACCATTGTGACGAGTGACTATTAATTCAGTCAGATCTGTTGTTATCTCAACCCTTCAGGTTCTTAAGATGGTCTTGAACCAGATCCTCTCCTTCAGTGAGCCTAACATCTTCATTCTCACAGTCCCTGCATCTGCCTTCCAAGACTTGGGTGGTGTAGTCAGAGCATTTGCCAGTGAAGACCGAGGCAAAGAAGTCATTAAGAACCTCAGCCTTCTTCAAATCCACGGTAGCCAATTCTCCAGATACCTTCTGGAGAGAGCCCACGTTGTCCCTAGTCTGTCTTTTATTTGCAGTGTGCTTATAGAATCCCTTCCTGTTATCTTTCACATGCCTTGCCAGGTTTAATTCTAACTGGGCCTTAGCTTTCCTGACTTTGTTCCTAGCTTCCCAGACAACATCCCTGTATTCTTCCCAGGCTTCCACCTTTTATAAGTTGTTTTTTCCCCTTGAGATTTCCTCAGCAGCTCCTTATCATTCCAAGGAGGTCTCCTGGCTCTCCTGTTGCACTTCCTTCTAGTTGGGATGCAACACTCCTGAGCTTGGAGCAGGTGATCCTTGAATATCAACCAACAGTCTTGGGCCCCCCTGCCCTCTAGGGCTTTATCCCATGGAACCTTACTGAGCAGGTTCCTGAAGAGGCCAAAGTCTGCTCTTTTGAAGTCCAGGGCAGTGAGCTTGCTGCACGCTCTTCTCACTGTCCTGAGGATCTCAAACTCGACCGTCTCATGATAGTTGCAACCAGGGCTACCCTGGAGCGTCACATTTCCAACCAGCCCCTCCCTGTTGGTGAGCTCGAGGTCAAGCATGGCACCTCTCCTTGTGGGCTCCTCTATTACTTACAAAAGGAAGTTGTCTTTCCCACAATTGAGGAACCTCCTGGATTGCTTGTGCCTGGCCATACTGTCCCTCCAACAGATGTCAGGGTGGTTGAAGTCCCCCATGATGACAAGGAATCCTTGCTCCTTATGAATTCATCTTGCTTTTATTTATTCTTATATCAAGATTTGTTCTGAATATGTGTACTGGGCAATATATTTCTCTTATTAAACTCTAGAAAATGACCACCTTTCTGCTAAAGTAAGGTTTGTCAATGAAGTACTTAATTTTGCATACTGTGAAGCCTGTTCAATTTGTCTTTAGTGGGAGTTGGATGATATTTCTGTTTATAATGAATCAGAATCGAGCTACTCTGGAAAAATGAAAATTTTATGAATAGTATGCTGGTAAATTCAGCCATGGCAAGGAGTTTGCCTCACTGTAATGCATTCCTCAGACAGATTCCTGATCTTGGATAATGCAATGTAGTTGTTAATATCTAATGTGAGACTATAAACTCATATTGAATACTATTTGCCTTTTTTATGCCTCTTCAGAAGCACAGGAGGCAACACTGAGGCATGTACATTCCTTGAAGGACTCTCTTGTATTGTCAGTTCATGTTTATGAAGTCCTGGAAATTCCTGCTGTAGCACATCAGTTGCTAATGCAGATGAAATTAAGAGCCATTACCTCAACAGCTATGGAAGCAATTGCATGACTTTCTGTCAGTAATGGAAACAGCATAAGCAACTTGAGCTTTTATTTAAAATTCTATTAAATGAGCAAACCCAGTTTTTCTCAAATCTTTAGGTAATGGCTTAGTGCAGCACATCTGGAAAAAATGTATCAGAGTCAGAATAAAATGAGTTGTGAAAACTTTACCTGTTGGAACTAATGCTTAAACCTGCATTTATACTGAAAATCCTTTATAAAGTGAGGGGGTGGGGGAAAGGAAATTTGAAATCTAAAAACTTATTGAAGTATAGAAAACATGTCAGGCAAGACTTCAAGACAAAATGATGGTGAATATTAACTGCTGATTCTTCTCTCTTGGCAATTCCTGCTGCAACCTGATGGCAAATAGCTCTCACTGGGACTGGACATTTCTATGTCTGCTGCTTGAAGATTAAGGGCTGTGTGAAATGTTCAGAAATACTCAGCTGTTCATTTCATCTCTTTAGAACTTAGCACCCTTTATAACATCTGGAAGTGTCTTTGTAAATAACCCCTTTCACTGCCATGTTAAACAGAGGGATACAGGAATTTAAAATAAATGGTTTGCTTATCCTTACAAAGTGAATTGGACAAAAACCAAAACCCACTTTTAAGAGGAAAATAAGTGATTCATGCGTTCCTAGAAAACCATAATGTCCTTGCCCATTTTATTACATGCTGTCACAAGTGTAATAATGACAAAATGGCAACTTTCTTGTGTATGGCATGCTTCATAAGCTTTTATAGCTGGTTAATTTTTAGCTGGTAGATATTCTTTCCCTTCTCATATCAGTTTATTGTTAAATCCCCCATTTTCCAGAGCATATTTTTCATTTTCACATACCTTTACATTTAGATTGTTTTTTCCAAAAGGTGGTTCTTTGAGGGTGATAGACTTGAAGTACAGTAATTGTATCAATAGCTGGAGTTTTTATAGGTAGTTCTATTTACAAATTAGAAATGTTTACATCCCTCACAGATTTTTTTTTTGGTGTGTGTCCATCTGAAAATTCATGAGAGCTTAAAGTAAATCTTGGGTTTCTTGCTTGACTTTTGATGTCAGCCTTAGAATTCTGATACTGTGGCTTTTCTCTGCAGGCATGAGAGGCTATTTTCAAAAGAATCAGACTACAGTAAGGAAAAGATACCAGGCATTGTAGGACTTGAGTTAACATTAGAGGAATTGGTGATATTGGGAACTGGAAACAAATTCTGGTTCCAAGTAGGGCAGTATGTCAAGGAGGAGATGCATTTTCTTTAGTACTGAGCACTGACATGACATATTGGTCTGGTTTGGAAATGAGGAGGTGAGTGGAGAGGAAAGATGAGAACATGTTGGAAAAAATAAAAAATAAAAAATTGTTTACTTTGCCAGCAATTTTCTTTGCTTTCCCTACTACTACAGCAAGTATTTCTTTACTCTGCTTCCCTTCTTTCTAAACTGGAAGTGACCTGTCCTGGGTTCAGCGGTAGCAGTCATTTTTTCTCCTTCTTAGTAGCTGGTGCAGCACTGTGCTTTTGCCTTTCAGCCTGGGAACAGCACTGATAACACACCAATGTTTTTAGTTGCTGCTCAGTAATGTTTCCTCTGACCAAGGACTTTGTGAGTCTCATGCTCTGCCATGGAGGAGGGGAAGCCGGGAGGAAGCAGAGACAGGACACCTGACCCAAACTAGCCAAAGAGGTATTCCATACCACAGCACGTCATGCCCAGGATGTAAACTGGGAGTTTCCTGGAAGGGCTAGTTCACTGTTTGGTCGGGCTGGATATTGGTCAGCAGGTGGTACTGTATTCTCTTCCCTTGTTATTTCCCTTATCATTATTATTATTGGTGGAAGCAGTAGTGGTTTTGTGTTATACCTTAGTTACTGGACTGTTCTTATCTCAACCCGTGGGAGTTACATTCTTTTGATTCTCCTCCCCATCCCTCTGGGAGCGGGGGAAGGAAAGGGGGGGGAGTGAGCGAGGACTGCGTGGCTGATTTACGACTGAGCTTAAACCATGACATGACCTTATTTAGTAAATGACAGGGCTTTATTTCCATGGAAGTGATCATGATTTCTCACATTCAGTATCTGGCACAAAGGAACAGATGGACTACAAAGAAGAAACAATGAATGTAATGATACTTATGGTAGTGAGAGAGACCTTTTGCAGACGGTAACTCACGAGTCTAACTGCAGGGCATGCAGTTAAAGGGGAGGACATTTTAATCAGTGTTCTCCTGCGCTTTAACTACCAGCTGATGCCAACCTTGATTCACAGATCAGAAGACAGTGGGTGATTTTATTATATTTTTTTAGACTGCAGATTCAAACTCTGAAGGAATTGGTGCCTTGTGTTCTTCAAGGATCACTGTGCCAGAGCTTCCGATTCTTGTGTTCTGGATATGGCTTTGCTCAAGGTTTATTGTAGTGTCTTGTTTATGTATCCATCAAGCTGGGGTGGTTCTTGCTTCACATCAGGGCTGGATTAATGTTTGTATGGCTCTAAGGAAAAGCTCTGGTTTATGTCAAAATATTTTGGATTCTTCCAGATGGTGGTCAGAAAGGCTCTTTGGACACTCTTTTTAGACAGAAACAAGTTCTTCTCCTTTGTTTTGCCTAAATAGTTAGATATTATTTCTTAAATTATATGTGCCTTCACTAACCTGTATCTCCTTTTGCTAATAAACAAATATTGAGTTGATTATAAATAGAATCAAAATAAAGAAAAAATTATGCTGAGGAAAGTCAAAGCAGTGAAATTTTGTTTATGTATTAAATTTTATTTGGGGTTGGTTAAAGAAAGATGGGTTCTGTTTCATGCAGGCTTCATGTGGTTTTCATACACTGCATCTGTTAAAAAATGCAAGAGCAGAGCCAGATATTGAGACCTGGATTAAGAGATTTGACAGTGAATGCTCCATCCCTGGCAGTGTTCAAGACCAGGTTGGACGAGGCCTTGGGTGATATGATTTAGCGTAAGGTGTCCCTGCCCACGGCACGGGGGTTGGAACTAGATGATCTTAAGGTCCTTTCCAGCCTTAACGATTCTATGATTCTATGATTCTATGGTAATGAAAGCGTCTAGAGTTGTTCATGGGTTGATGCTAAGAAGTAAGTTGAGACTAAAATCTCATTTGCGGATTGTAGGTAGTGGAAACTGGGAGAAGCTTAAGGGGTCATGCTGCCCCAAACCTGTGTGGAGCAGGGTATGTTAAGCATTTGATGCTAGTGCCATCAGATGCATTCCTGCAATGGAGGAGCTGTGGCTCCAGTCCATATGGTCATCTGTTACTGTGTGCCACACAAGTACAGGAGGAGAAATATAGTCAACTTTAGCATTGTTAAGGTGCTTTGTCAGATTTTATTTCTAATTTAATGTTCTCTTGCTCTTTTATGCTGGAAAGTCATATGCTGTAATCATGCAATACAGTGGTTTTGATTAAAATGATTTTTTTTCTCAGGTGCTAAGCTAAAAGGTTAACGTTTCAATTGCTTTCTGACTTGTTCTTTTATTTCCCTGGGGAGAAAAAAAAAAAAAGGCAGTAGACTTGCTGTGCTGCATTACTTTACTGGTGCGGATGCTATTTTTAACAGTAATTTGAAGGGGTAGTCCTTCTGAAAGGAAATGGCATAAAACACACCAGTGCCTTAGATATTATCTTCATTGTGTTTTCCACTTCTGTGGTTGAATTAATTTGTATCATTCAAGCAGAGATATAGTTGGACCCCACCATATTTGCAAAGTATTCAGACTTTGTTTTCATGTAAACAGTCCTGTGGAAGAGTGTAATAAGTGAACTTTGTATGCAAAGACAGTAGGTATGAAATGGATATTAGTGGCTTGGGAAGCTCAAAGTTTGTGTTCCTTCCTGTCCCTGTTACTAAATAGTTCAGGGATTTGATGGATCTCCTACTACTGCAAAAGATGCTGGGGAACAAGGGTGTTAAACTCTGGTTTTGCTAGAAGTGTGTTTTGCTTCATTCTGTAATGCATGCTGAAGAACCTAGTGCCAAGTGTGGAGAGTCAAAGCTTTAAAACTCTGAGATTTTTACTGGATGAGGTTTTGTTTGGTTTTTTTTTTGTTGTATTTTTGTTTGGTTGGTTTTTTTCCCCTTTCAGTTTCTGGGCACTCTCACTGCCTTGGCAAATACTAATAAAATCTACTTTCATCATCTTTTCCCTCTTACATTTGCTTCATAGCTATGTTAGAAATAGTTGTCTAATAGTTGACAGTATCTCAAAATAAGCTTAAATGCTGAATTAGAACTTTTTTCTGTCTCTTTGGTCAAATCTTGTCTGGGATTCAGAATGAAGGAACAATGATTTATACAAAAGTAGAAAAGGGAGCAAGAATATTAAAGCCTGAGATCAGGGACCTGAAAATGTACAAGGACATAATTGCCAACAAAAGGAGAACCTCACAGAAGTGGCTGTGCAGAGGTATATCCGTTTCTCGCTGAACTAAGTGCTTGAATGCATTTGTAGCTCTTGGCAAGACTGTATGTACTCATGGTTTTGCCTGTTCTAGATTAGTCCCTGAGCCTGGTGTTTTTACATAGTATGCTAACAGAATATTTTTTCATTGTTAACAAAGTTTTCATGTTATAATTCTTTAAGAAAAAATAAAAAAAAAAAGAAGCTGATATAAAATTATTTTGTCCTTGCTGGTTATTGCAGCCTTAGTCATGAGTTTCAAGATGCCAGTACTGTTCTCAAACATGCAGAAAACAGCACATGCTTATTTGCATAAGCATTAAACTGTATTGGTCTGGAGTTGCTGCCTTTTAAATAAGACTAGCTGCATGTATTCATGTGCCTTTGAGTTTGAAATGCACATTGCTGCTGTATTTTTGCTTCGGAGTTAGAAACTCTCTTAACTCCTTTAGGTAGCTGAAGAAATCCTTCAGCCAAGGTTGGAGCAGGCGGCATCTGACCTCAGAGCTCTGGTGTTTTATCACCAGGTTGCCCTTCAAGCCAGGGCATGCTGGCTGAGCAGCTGCTGTGCTGTAATCTTGCTGACAGGAGTCCAGCTATACTGACATATGGTTACTTGCTGCAGCCCACAAGTGGTATTTGTGCTGTAGAAAAAAATATATGAATATATGTATAAATAGAATGTATCATTAATATGTATACATGTAATATTCAGGTCCTGACTTGGTAACTTTTAAGCTTAAACTGTTGCTGGGCAAATACTCATGTGATGCAACTGTGATTGCAACTAATTGTTTTTATGCAGTGGGGACTGGGTCTTGTTAATAAAGAGTAATAGCGGATTATAATTATCAAAGTGGGACCTAGAAGACTTAAATGAATAAAATCTAGTGTGAGGAAGGAAAACTAATGGATAGTAGGCAACCTTAACTCAGTTCCCAATTTCCTCATCCTTCCAGAAAAGGTAGTTTGTTGGTAGTTCAAACTGCACCCAAAGGTGGCATCTTAAATTACTTCACTGGTGGGTTTGGGTGTGTTGGTGTGAGACTTGATTTGTCTGGCTGTATGTAGGACGCTGCTCAAAGCTTCAAATCAAAGGCTTTGATTCCCAGGATTCCCAACTGTGGAGACTACCTGAATGTGTCATGTTTTCCCCATCTGGTTTTCTTTCAGGGTGCATTGGTGAGGTTTGTATTCTCTTTTTAAGCTCAGGGTAAATATCTCTTCCATGTAGACATAGAAACTTCAAAGGCTTCAGCTGAATTGGGTTTGTTTTCTCTGATGATGTTTAGGATTTAGTGAAGCCTGGCATTTCTGGGGTTTGGCACACTTTAGCACAAAATCTGTCATTAGGAAAGGGCCTACACTACTAAGAGTGTTTTCCATGGAAAACTGACTTTGCAGTTTTAGTTTTGACAGTGAATATAGCATTTGGATTAAAACTAATCATCTGGCTTGCCTTGGGTTTGCGGGGGTTTGTGAATTATGTGCCAGAGAAAATTCTTTCTAGGGAAGTATAAAACTTCTCTAGGATAAGCTAACCTCTTAAAAAATAAGAAAGACAATATTTTCTTTAAAAGGAATCCAAGAACAGCAAATAAAATAATTACTTGATCAGATAAAACTAGACTAAATATACAGCAACCTATTAGTAAGTAAAAGTATTTATATACTAACTTGAACATCTCTCTTGATTGCAGAGATATTTTTACTACCATGGGCTGTGTAATTAGATATGGGCAGCCTGCTTATTTGAATTGCCTGTACAAGAATGTATGTCAGTCGTTACTGAAGCTGCCTTCAAACTGAGTGTTTGGGCTTATGGTCACTTTTGCAGGAGTACTTTTCAAAAGAGAAGTTACTCTAGTTAAATCCGAGAAGGAAGATGAGTCAGACACTGGGCTGGATCTCCAAGCAAATTCACAGCTGTATTCATAACTTACACATGCTTTGCTCAGTTGTATGAAAATAGTTAATTAGCTACTGTTACATGTACATTAGCTAGCTTGGGGAATTAAATTCTGAAGTCCTTTAAAAATGCAGCAGTCCCCCAGCCACCAAGCAACAAAATTTGAGCACATGCTTACTTTCAAACACTGCAACTAGTCTGAATTTGTTGTAGGATACCTTTAAGCCTTCAGTGTTGCAAGTATTTACCTAAAATCATGCTTGAAAATGCCGAAGTGTTTCCATGGTATTAAAAAGCATAGTTAAGTGTTCCTTTCTGGATATGTTCTACCTGATATTACAAAGAGATAAATCTTTGCTTGATTAGAGCTGCTTGAATAAAGGAATATATTTTACCTGTTGCTCAGTTGTCCCTAGCTAATGTCAAACTCTTGCAGACTCTTGGCTCTGTATCATAGCTCTCCTTTTGCCCAAAGCATTATTTTATATATTTCAACAGCATATCCTTGTAAGTATATGTTTCAAGGCGCAGCACCTGTTTAGTGACATGTATTGGTGCTCAGATTTGGTAAGGCAGAGGAGCTGTTACACAAATATGTCCAATACAGCATCCCTTTCTGGATAACTTATTCTGCAAAAGCTTTTTCTGGCCTTAGAAAAGAAAAAAGGCAACTTGTAAGGCAGTTCTCTTCAGTGGCAATGCAGGCAGCTTGGCAGCAGTAATGTGAATGCTAGTGCTCTTGGCACTAAAGTAAGAAAAAGCTTCAAATTAGTGTTTGAAGCTGTAGCTTGATTTTGAAAGCAGCTGACTGATTCTTCTGGGGTTTACATTTTCCTGTCCAGATGGGAGTCTTCTCCAGCCTTCAGTGCAGACAGCTTTTTGGTTTATTTAAGCTTTTTGAATCCAGTGAAGTTGCAAAACCATTCTTTAGACTGACTGGCTTTTGTGGTTGACTAAAGTGCTGACAGTATCATTCAGTAGGCTCAAAACAATATATGAATTCAATTAAATCTTAAAAGCTAAAATACAGATTTTATTAAAATATCTTTTTTTCTTGAGAAACATAAGAAGGTTGCTTAGTTGGCAAGTTAAATAAGCCAAATTGAGGAAATAGCAGGAATGTGAAAACTACTAGTTTGATTGGGGATGAGTGATAGAATTCCAGTGTATTGCTGCTTCCTATATGCAGCCAAAAGCAAACTGATGTCCTTGATTTTATTTTTTTTTTAAGCTGTGTGATTATTTCCTGTGGAATATTGCAGTTTGTAGTCTTAAGTCTGCCTTTTAAATTAAAGGAGGATTAATTTGTCACTTAAAGTCATGTTACAAATGTATTGTTTGTGATGTTAAATATTCTCTAAACTGGAAGGACCCCCATGTCTGACAATGAAAACTGACAGTTCTAAGAGCATTTCTTCTGCTAATGTTGCTCCTAATTTTTTTTCATTATGTCCATGAAGCTTTAATTTCCAGTGTCTTCCTGTGTGTGTTTGTAGAACCAACAACTGGCCAGAAGACTTTCTTGCTAACTAGTAAAACTAGTTACAAGTTTTTTCCTAGCTGTATCTTCCTTTTCAAGCAGACATTATGGAAAAGCTGCTGTCTGCTCTTCTACTTTTAGTCTTAAGAGATACCAGCAGAAAACAGGATAGTGGAACCCATTATGAGGCTGAACTGGGTCCTAACAAATACAGCATACCTTTAACTTGAATTCTGTTTTCTCCCTTTTTCTCCATAAAACTATCTTAGGAAGAAAAAAAATAACAACTTAGCATTGACTCTTAAGGAACCACAAGCTCTCGATCTTAAGAGAAGTAAAGGCCAAAAAGTGGAAATATAGGGAGCAGAAAGTGATATGACATGCTCAATAACTGCTAGCCAGTAATTCTTGGGTCATGCACTATGACAGATGCTGCTTGATAAGCTTCAGTTACAGAAATGGGCAAGAAGCAGAGGCCCCTTTTTGTCCTCTGCTAAATTTTCCCTCCTTTGTTTTTATTTTTTAATGAAAGCTGATGGTAATTTGTGGACACGGGAAAATTTGTCATGGACAACACAGAGACGATCAATGTGATCAAGCGATTGCCAAATTTATTACAAAGCCTTAACCCCTTAAATACTATTTCTTACATGCACTTACAGTGATTTGGCATATTATGATTGGATACATGTCTTGAACACCCTTTGCAACTAGCATATAATTGGTTAAGCACAGGTGTGGGAACTTGACCTCCAAAGCTTGCCAACAGTCCACTGTTCTCATTAACTCAGTGAATTCCAGCTTCTTCTTATCTTGCTTGTTTAGGCTGCCTCAGGCCTCTCATGGCCTTGCTGTTTCTTTCAGGATTATTCAGAGTTTATGTACGAATTATGCATTCTCCTGTGAGAACACTGCCTCCACATCTCCCCCTTTTTGTTTTATATATATTTTGGGTGACCCTACTTGAGCAGGGGATTTGGGCTAGATCATATCTCCAACATATGCCAACTACAGGCTTCTGGGCCTGCCCCTTTTTTCTGCTGTATGGCTCTCTGGTAACAGGGGAGGCCATCCTTCACATTAAGGTCTGGCATGGCATGTGTCCCCACCGCTCCACGCTTGCTGGGTTGCAGCCAGCAGCAGAGCTAAAGGTTCTTCTTGGTGGCAAACACAGAGGCCAACCCAGTCTTGCCCTTGACTGTGATAGCAGGCATTTTGTCAGCCTCAGTCCTTGCACCTTGTTGTCAATGCAGAGTTTCACCTGCTTCATCCAGTAACAAGTCGCTACTACAGCAAGGCACACACAAATTTACATTAGCAGAGTAACTATTACAGGGTGCAGCAGCATGTTGAAGATGCTGATGGCAGGGAGGGACTAGCCAAAGAAATTTCTTACCAGTGGAATTCTCCCACCCTCTTAATTTGTTCCATCACCTGCTTTATAACACTACCATTGTATTAAAATCTTTCTAGCTTTTGCCTTAGCATTTTCTAGCAGCTACTGCAAATTTCCATACTCTAACATCTTTTTTACAAGTGACAAATCTATACAATACAAGGTGTAGTTTCTTATTAGCAACTAGCTAGTAAATACAGGTGGTTTTATACACAAAATCACAACCTCTAATAATAGCTACTTTACAAGAACACATATTTAGGATGTTACTTTTCATTTACCCCCAAGTAATGTTTTGCAGTCATTCGTTTTTCTCTTCCTCTATCTCATTCTGCTTGGGGTAATCACGGTCTGCTCCTGTAGCTGAGGCATCAGGTTTTTCCATTCGTCTGTCCAGCTCATGGCAAGGCTTCACAAACTTTGCAGGCAGTAGGACACAAATATACCCCCTCCCCCAGGTTATCAGTTCTTGAGAAGCAGACAGGTTAAACTGCACATTGTTAACCGGCGAGGAGTTTGCTGCATCATGGCCTCTTTTTTTTTTTTTTTTTCTTTTTTTTTTCTGCCACCCTGATGCTGCTTAGGTGACAGCTCATAAAGCTTGTGGTTGCACTACCCCTCTCGCTTTTTCAGTTAGCAGTTCTTATTTCTATCTATTCCTCCAAGTCTTGGATTCACCCCCAGGTTACCTTAAACATACTAAGCAAGGCTCCTACCACGCACCCACTGTGTTGCAGGTGCTCTTTAGGCTTTGTCTGTGTTGCCTCTACAAACTGCCTCGATACCTCAATAGATTGAGTTTTGTGGTTTTTTTTTTTGTTTGTTTGTTTGTTTCTGTTTTTTTTTTTTGTTTTGTTGCTTTGTTGGTTGTTTTTTTTTCTTTGCTCCTCGGCTCTGGCATCCATCCTGGCCTTTCCGCTGGTGGAGCACCGGGAGTTGAATCGGAGGTCAGCCTTTTTTTTTTTTTTTTTTTTTTCCAAAAGTAGCTCACCATGCTTTGCACAGATACAGACACCGGCTATAAAAGCCTGCCTGCTCGGCAGCAGCTACAACTGCCTGTCTGCTTCAGCAGCAACCATAAATTGAGCGGCAGTTGCTCCTTTACATTAACTCTTTCATGCCCGAAATGTTAAACAGCTGCCCATTAAAAACTTTTACATTTTTTACACCAATCGCCCTCAACACACACGTATGGGATCCCACAAGCACACTCCACACAACTACAATATACAGAATGTGGCACAAGGACCCTGTGTAGACTAACAGAAAACCAGCTCCAAGAAGCATCATCACAGTGTGAGGTGGCAGGCTCATCCTTAGCGGGCGTCCCCTCAGAGGCTCTGCCTCCCCCACATCGTATGAGGCTTGGGCTTTTATACTGAGCAAAATGCACACTCATTCCAACACAGGTGGCCAGCCTATGTTGGAAGAAGTGGCCAGCAGTATCTGTAAAGGTCTCCAAAGGTCGATAGAAACCTGGACATACTTATATTTACCAACTTCTAGTACATGAGTATCACAGAGAAACTGTATTAAATGAGTTGTATATGGGGTCCCAAGTCCATGGTCCGTCACAGTATGCCCAATACCCCTGATAAGAGAAAATCACACAATACGTCTGTATCCCATGCTGAACTCGCTTCCCTGGAGGTTCGGGGGGGGGGGGGGGGGGGGGGGGTGGGTGGGTGTTTTTTTCTGTTGTGGGTTTTTTGTTGTTTTTTTTTTTTTACTTTAACATAAAAAAAGGTCACTTACTTCACTTTAAGAAAGGCTGAAAACATCCATGAAACGGATGTTCTGAGCTCAAATTTCAATTCATTCAATCACTGACTGACAAGGGGGGTGTCCTGGGGTGATGCTGACTCTTTCCAGGGTTTCACCCATTGAGCTGGCACCCACCGCAAACCGGAATCTGTAATTTACACACGTATAACCTCAACCTGTTAGTTTTACTTCCACAGGACCTTTCCAAATGCCGGTTTCCAAATCCTTGTACTGGACCACAATACCCGTAGTTTTAGTCATATAACCTGAACCTAATGCCTGACCGTGTATTATAGCAGGGGAGTCATTAAAGTCTCCTGTCAATCGCAAAAAAAATCATAGCATATACAGCTTGAGTATAAGAGGATTTTAACCCATATGTGGTCACTGCTTGTCAGGCCTCCTTAATTATTTTGAGATCAAAAGCTTCCCACTCTTTACCCCCTGCTGTGTAGTAAACACAGGATATGCAGAGAGGCCCATTGCAGAAAATTCACCAGTAATAATCACATCTTTGATTAACCCGTGCCAACAGTGCGCAGGATTTGTGCACCCCAATACCTCTCCCACCCCCTCCCCTGGTTGCCTTCTTTAAGGAAGGGGTTTTGCGGAGGATAAGGTGGTGGCACTGATAGAGATGTGTCAATCCCAGTCTCGAGGGCTTCAAGCTTTTTCATCAACTGTTGCAGCTGAGCGTCTCCAAGGCCAGTGAGTAGTTGCTGATGAACTGAGCAGACCGACCTGGGAGACGAAGAGTCAGAGTCTGGAAGCAGAGGATATAAATCTGGCTTGGATTCAGGGGACTCGGAGTCTGATCCTGGGCCGAACTCAGGGTCTCCGTTGTTCGCAGCTATGTCTTTCTTGTCAGGTGTCTCTTGTTCGGTATGTGGCCATCTGCGGACCTGGCTCTTGCTTTCATCGGCTCAGGGCGTTGATTTTTTCGGCGCCGTTCCAGGTACCACAGGAGGTGCAAAAGTCATGGCCACAGCACTATGATGGGGGTTAGGGGAGACAGCCCTTTCTGGAGCTGTGGTGGCAAATACAGAAGCTACCACCGCCCTTTAAAATTTCATCTCTTTCAAAGTCTCAAACACCAGTCTCCGAAGTGTAGAGTGTTTCAGTGCATCTTTGGTCTCTTTACTAACCTCGTGATCACAGGACCACTTTAACAGCCTCTGTAAGGCGGCTCTATCATATTGCAGTCCTCTCTTAGAGAGAATGTGTTGGAGGAGCTTCACCACCGCCTGTTCCTCTTTGGATAGCAAGTGCCCCATCTCCTCCCCGGCTGCTTACCTGATCAGGGCAAGATTCCCAAAGTTTTGCAGACGTCTGACTTCCCAGCGCCGGGGCAACGCTGAATTTCAGCCGGCTCTCCGCCCCCTCCTTTTCGTCGGACCTTCAAACTCATCTTCGTCGAGTTACCGATCGGAGGGTCCCTGTTCGGGCGCCACTTGTTGACGTGGGAGTCACGGACAACGCAGAGATGATCAATGTGATCAAGCGATTGCCAAATTTATTACAAAGCCTTAACTCCTTATATACTATTTCTTACATGCAGTTACAGTGATTTGGCATATTATGATATGATACATGTCTTGAAGACCCTTAGTGAGTAACATATAATTGGTTAAGCACAGGTGTGAGAACTTGACCTCGAAAGCTTGCCAACAGTCCACAGTTCTCATTAACTCAGTGAATTCCAGCTTCTTCTTATCTTGCTTGCTTAAGCTTCTTTGGGCCTCTCATGGCCTTGCTGTATCTTTCAGGATTATTCAGAGTTTATGTACCAATTATGCATTCTCCTGTGAGAACACTGTCTCCACAGTAATTAGTCCTATCTCCTGAATTTGTGTTAGCAGAATTAGTTCCTGCAGAATACTTGGTTTAAAGAGTTTGGTAATCAGAAAATGCTGCTCCATTTGGAGTCTCAGGTGAATGTGTGATTTTTTTAAGAGTGTTTCGATGAATTTTTTATTTTATTTTTTTGTATTGCTGTGGTCACTACTAGGTTTCAAAGCTATTGTACATAAAGTAGTCTCATCCCTGGAACACAGTCCATGATTTCCTGGATGGATCAGGCTTCATGGAGTATTTTGAAAATACTTGATGTGGGAAGAATAAGCAAAGATCTTATTGTGTTTTCATACCAAGGTTTTGGGATCACTTAAGTGTCCCAATTATGCCTCTTCACATTTTTTCTCAATCCATAACTATTGTATTATATAAAAACAGGTTAATATCTTAATAAATTACCCTGCTGTGTCTGGAGAGTTCTGAGAATATGTCATTTCTCTTCACTAATATAATAATGAAAGGTCATTATTATATGACAACTCAGTGTAGTGAACTGTAGAGAAATTGCTTCATACTTTCCTAGGTTTGACTTTTTCTAGAAGTAGTAAAATAAGTTAATTTTCAAAAAGAAACACTTCCCTACCTGTTTTCCCTCACTTTTAAGGAAATAATCTAAAGGTGTTTCTTGATGCTCTTGAGTGGAAGCTTTTTTCCCTCTAGTATAGCTATAGATAGACAAACTCATAACTGAGTGATATGCACTTGTCACTTAAGTTAAATTTACCTGATGCCTTTTAACTGTTTGATGCACTTACATTCCAACAATGTATTGTTTCCTGTCTTTTCATGTTCTTTCCCTCCCCAAAAGCACAGTTTCTGTAAGTATAAACTATTTCATAGCAGAGAGCATCTCTTGTCATTCTATTATTTGGACTCTGGCCCATCAATATTTTGATGCAGACTGGTATTTCTTAAAAGGAATAGTTTGTGAGTTAATGTGTCATGAAATAATCCAAGGTATGATTTTGCTGGTTGTTGAATTGAGCAGAGTTCAAGCTGAATGTTTTCAGTGTCATCCTCTTAATATTTAGGGATTCAGAACCTCTTAGGTCAAAGTCTGAAGTGAGGATTTGGGGACATGCTTCCAGTGAAATCTTCCTCTAAAGGAGTCTTGAGGACAGATCAACAGTGTCATCTCTTTCTTGGCTTTGATGACAAAACTATTACAAGCTAATACTGCAGTTCTCTGATTTATTACAAGGGATTTTAGTAAATAAACATGAGACTGACCTTATTTGAGGTCCTGGGATACATCATTACCATCAAATTCTCAGCAGCCTGGAAGTTCCTGATCAATACCGGAGTTAGGTAGATCTCAGTTCTCACTTATCTGCTCATCTTACAGACTTTGGCCAACCATTTCTGTATGTGCTTTGAAAACCTAGTATTTGATCTGCAAGTTTTCTTCAGGCTTCCAGTATTGTTGTTAATAAATAATTTCAGTTTTGAGAAGTACGAGGCTAGTGAAATAAAATTAGTTGATATGAAAACAGTCGTGTGTGTGTGTGTGTGTGTGTGTGGCAGAAGAGGTTCAATGTATTTGCTGATGTCCTGGGTTCAGCAGTAGCAGTCATTTTTCTCCTTAGTAGCTGGTGCAGTGCTGTGTTTTTGACTTTCAGCCTGGGAACACCGCTGATAACACCGATGTTTTTAGTTGGTGCTAAGTAATGTTTACTCTGACCAAGGACTTACTGAGTCTCATGCTCTGCCAGGGAAGAGGGGAAGCTGGGAGGAAGCAGAAACAGGACACCTGACCCAAACTAGCCAAAGGGGTATTCCATACCAGGCTTTGGGGCCTGGGCTAAGGTTCTTATTTTGCTGTACTTCATGGTAGTGACTTGTAATACACTAGAATCATTGATCATGAAACTGGTTTGGCTTGCGTTCTCAGTGTGGTCATCACCTCTGTACTTTGGGAGTCATGTAATGGGAATTTTTAACAATTACACATCTTTTTTTCTTCCTCAGCTGGTCAATCTATGAAGAAGACTTTCCCTCACATCCCCTGCTCCCCCACCGGGCTATTTACAGCATCATTTGAGAATGCTAACGGTTTGGAATATTCTTTGCATACCCATGAAACCTGCCTGCTGCTTGTGCTGGTGATCAACACCTTGCTACACATACACTGTGTGTTTTAACCATGACCATACCAACCTGAGAATGCCCTATTTGTTCTGATCTTGAAAGTTAATCAGGCTTGGGTTCGCATCTGGTCTGAGTTTAGACGCTAATATAGGAGGACCACTGTCCTGGGTTCAGCAGTAGCAGTCATTTTTCTCCTTCTTGGTAGCTGGTGCAGTGCAGTGTTCTGACTTTCGGCTCGGGAACAGAGCTGATAGCGATGTTTTGGTTTGGCCAAGGACTTTGTGAGCCTCATGCTCTGCCAGGGAGGAGGGGAAGCCAGGAGGAAGCAGAGACAGGACACCTGACCCAAACTGACCAGAGAGGTATTCCATACCACAGCACGTCATGCCCAGGAGGTAACGGAGAGTTAGCCGGAAGGGCTGGGAGACTGCAGGGTTGGAGGAGGTATGGGTCAGAGCTTGGTCGGGCTTGGGGGGTGAGTTATCAGTTGGCTGGTGGTGAGGTGTTGTATTCTCTTCCCTTGTTATTTCCTTTATCATTGTTATTATTGGTGGTAGAAGTAGTGATTTGTGTTATACCTTAGTTACTAAACTGTTCTTATCTCAACCCGTGGGAGTTGCATTCTTTTTGATTCTCCTCTCCATCCCTCCGGGAGTAGGGGGAGGGCAAGGAGGGGGGGGGTGAGTGAACAAGGTGTCTGGCTGGGTTTAAACCGTGACAACCACCAAGAGATTTTCCTCGAGGCTGGACAGTCATGAGTGGCAGCGTGTGTGGGATCGTATGGGCAAGTATTTAGGCTAGTGGCCCTTCCAATGCTTTGGAACTTTGCCACTCAACAAGTGCAAAATCCATAAAAACTAGTAAAGCACTTAAACAAGGTGTGTTGTCATCCTGGTCATACCAAAGAGGGACAAATCATGGCAACATGCTGGGGCTTGGCCTATGCCTACAGAGCCCTGTTCAACACTATCCAGCACCTTCAAAGGGAAAAAGATGTCTCTGGATTTAATGGCAAAGCAACAGACAATGCAGATACTCAACCCCAAAGCACAACAGCTACACCAACCCCGACAACAGACACTGCAGCCATTCCATCTCCGGTGACAGATACTGCAGCCACTCCAAACACAGTGATAGACACTGCAGCTAAACCAAAGGACCAATCCGTGCCAATACCAGTTGCCCCTGGAAACAAGGGGAAAAGCAAACAAGAGGCACAAAGAGCAACCCGTGAAGTGAAGAAAGATGAAGACCCAGTGTACTTACTAGAGGGGACAGCATCTGAACAAAAGTTATTAATACAGGAATCAGAGGAAGAGGGAGAAGAAGAGATGACTTTTCGATCCTGGACCTCGACTGAGCTGCGGAATATGTGAAAAAATTTTAGCCATCTTCCAGGGGAGCACATATTCACCTGGTTGCTCTGATGCTGGGACAATGGGACCGACGGTCACAAACTAGAAGGTAGGGAAGCCAAGCAGCTGGGATCACTTGCTAGGGAAGGGGGAATCGACAAAGAGATTGCAGAAGAGAAACAAGCCTTCAGCCTCTGGAGGTGACTCTTGGCAGCTGTGAAGGAAAGATTTCCCTACAAGGACGATGTTATGAGTTGCTCAGCCAAGTGGACCAGGATAGAGAAAGGCATCCAGTATCTGAGGGAATTAGCTATTCTAGAGAAGATCTGTTGTAGGCCAGATGCCAGGGATGCATCTGTAAACCCAGATGAAGTTGCATGTACACGACCCATGGGGCAGGAATTTACACAGAGTACGCCATCATCATACACCCAATCATTGGCATCAGTGACCTTGAGTGAGGCAGCACCACGAAGAGTGGATGAAGTGAGTCTTCAACTCCAAGAGCCTGAAGACTCTCACCCCTTCCATCATTTCAGCTGTGGAAAAACTGTCCCAGGAATTTAAGCAATTGAAAGGCGATCTATCTGATATATCCAGCTCCCCATGTGTGCTGACCCACGTCTCAGCTATTAGCAGAAGGTGCCCTACTGCCTGAGGGAGAATATACAGGAGGTACATTCCACAGGGCACCCTATGGTTTTACCTGTAGTATCATGGAGAAGACTTGAGAAAGTTGGATGGAAAACCAGCCTCACTTTTGGTGGAACGGGTGCGTGAATTGAAGAGAACACCAGTCAAGGATGATCCTCCCAAGAAAGCTTTTGCTCCAGTCTTTGGTGAGCAGCTTCCCAGATGGAGTGGAAGAGCTGATTTTCGTCCAATTTCTGTGATAAGGAATTCTAATCCCTTTCCTCAAGACCTAAGTGGAGAATCTGATGATGGCTATTAGAAGGGCCCTGCCTCCAACCAGGTGGAGGAGAGGGGCAATAGTTTTTACTGGATGTCCTGGGTATGAACTTTGATGAAACCAGAGGAGCTCAGCAGTGACCAGACGAGTTCCGCGGTGTCATCAGCAGGCAACAATCCAACACTGCACACCATCCTTCCTGCTCTGAAAGACTTACAAGAGATGGAGCCCGACATCATGGACCAGATGAACTCAGCAGCCTTATAGGGATTGGTCCATGCACTAAGGAACTATATCTCTCCCTTTGTGTGTGTGTGTGTGCAAATATATATATATATGAAACAGAAGCGATGGTATATTGAAAAATGTGGGATCTGAGCATGACGTGAATGGTATGGAATAAGGGGTGGATATTGTCCTGGGTTCAGCTGTAGCAGTTATTTCTCTCCTTAGTAGCTGGTGCAATACTGTGTTTTTGACTTTAGCCTGAGAACAGTGCTGATAACACTGATGTTTTTAGATCTTGCTAAGTAATGTTTACTCCAGTCAAGGACTTTCTCTTTCATGCTCTGCCAGGGAGGAGGGGAAGCTGGGAGGAAGCAGAGACAGGACACCTGACCCAAACTAGCCAAAGAGGTATTCCATACCATAGCACGTCATGCCCAGTATAGAAACTGGGGGGAGTACCTGGAAGGCCCAGATTGCTGCTCGGGTTGGGCTGGGTATTGGTCTGTGGGTGGTGAGCACTTGAATTCTCTTCCCTTGTTATTTCCCTTATCATCATTATTATTATTGGTGGTACCAGCAGTTGGTTTGTGTTATACCTTGGTTACTGGACTGTTCTTATCTCAACCCATGGGATTTACATTCTTTCAATTCTCCTTCCCATGCCTCCAAGAGTAGGGGAAGGAAGAAGGGGGGGAGTGGCTGTGTGGTTCTGAGTTACCGGCTGGGCTTAAAACCACGACAGAATAGATCTTAGGGTTTTTTTGGTTTTTTTTCATTCTTCATCGTAACCCCGATAAAAAGCTTCTAAAAGATCAGAAAGTTGAAAGCAGGAAAGCTTTCTGAAAACAAGCAAATAAATAAATAATAAAAATCCGTCTTTAAGTTCATACTTATAAGCAGTTTCTCAGGTTCAGTTCAGTTGATCATTGATGGTTTTGTTAAACAAAAGCAACCATGAACAACTTTAATTTCATGTTCTTGTAGCCAAAAATATGATTTGAAACTAGCAAATAAACTGTTTCTTGTCTGTTTTCCTCTCCCTCCTTTGCCTGTATGTATGGGATTATAAATACTGGTGGGTTTGAGGGTTGAGTGGGGAGACTTTGTGGGTTTTTGTTTCCAGTTTTGGACAGTCATATGGGATTACCTTCTGATGTCTTATGGAAAACAGTAATTGAGTAATGCTGCTTTTGAAGTGTTTCTTTTAGCAAAACTAAATGAGGTAGCATATGAAAGTCTTGGTGTTACATTTTTGGTTACCGCTTCCGTGGAAATAAGGATATGGAAAGTATTTTATTAGGTCCCTTTTGTTAAGTAGACCTTTTCAGCAAAAGTTCAACTGCTGTATTTGTGTTTGAATGCCTGTTTCCATGAAGGCACAGCTTCATGAATGAAAATTAATAAGTGTTTAAATGCAAAATCATCAATTATGATTATGTACTTGGCCTCCTGTATAACACAAACTAAAGGATTTTAGTTAGGATTCTTTCCTGCTTTACATAAATGCTATGATTAATTTTTACTTTCTTGTCTGGTACCATGTCTCAAGAGCTGTACAAGTTCAAGCCAGTCTCTTGACACTCAAATTTTACTACCTCAGTGCTGGAGAACAGTGTTTCCATGCCACAAAAACTGAACCTACAAGCAGTGATTTAATAAAAAGGAAAATTATGAGCTGGATATGGAGTATAATTACTCTTTCAGATGGTGTGGTAAATTCTTCCTGGTAGTTCAGTGTCATTCACTTTAATCCAGTTGCTCAGCTCTTGTGATGTGCTCCTGGCTTGCAGTCTTTTCTGTGGTTTTCATCTAGTGTTGTACAGAAGAAGCTCTAGACTCCCATGTATGTTTTCTTTTGGTAAAGAAAATGGCTTAAAGAAAGGTGTTCTTTTAAAGCTATTCATGTAATCAAATATAAAGCACACTGGTACAAATGATACTGATACGCACAGTAAAACTAGTGAAAGATGGAATGGGTGTTTGATTTAATTCTGATTGTTAGAGCTGAAATATTGGATGTTATGAAAAAAAGGTAGCCTTCGATCAGCACTTATGTGATTATCTCAATTTTATTTTTACTTTTTCAGGAGGAATACAAAAAAAAATCTCAGTGTAGACTGAGACATTGATCTGTCAAGTCCTTTTACTGATTAGCAGGGGTTCCTTTTACTGGTTAGCAGTGGCTTGATCTAGAAGTTGAAAAAGAGAGTTACAAAAAACCCCAACCTACAATGGGGTATTAAGGTGTCTTCCTCAAATGATGTCTCTTCTGCTCTTGCTCATATCCACTGCATGTTTTACCCTGACCTGCCAGGAGTGGCTAATCTGAAAATGTTTAACTCAGTCTTTCACTTTATGTAGCTGCTGATATTTTGGGAGTAGGAGGAGGTCCAATATCCTGCTCTTTCAGATGGAGAGGATCCTTCTGTTGTGGGGTTGCTGAAGGTCAAAGAACAAGTGACGATTGCAACCACAACAGTGCACCAGCGTCAATATCGCCCCAACCGAGACTCCCTGATTCCCATCTATGAGCTGATCTGTAGACTGGAGAGCCAAGGAGTGATCAGTAGGACCTGCTCACCCTTTAACAGCCCCATATGGCCAGTGCGAAAGTCTAACGGAGAGTGGAGACTAACAGTAGGCTATCGTGGCCTGAATGAAGTCACACCACCATTGAGTGCTGCTGTACCGGACATGCTAGAACTTCAGTATGAACTAGAGTCAAAGGCAGCCAAGTGGTATGCCACAACTGATATTGCCAATGCATTTTTCACAATTCCTTTGGCAGCAGAGTGCAGGCCACAGTTTGCTTTTACATTCAGGGGCGTCCAGTACACTTGGAATTGACTGGCCTACGGGTGGAAACACAGCCCTACCATTTGCCATGGACTGATCCAGACTGCACTGGAACAGGGGCAAGCTCCAGAACACCTGCAATACATTGATGACATCATTGTGTGGGGAGATACAGCGGAAGAAGTCTTTGAGAAAGGGTGGAAAATAATCCAAATCCTGCTGAAAGCCGGTTTTGCCTTGAAATGGAGTAAGGTCAAGGGACCTGTACAGGAGATTCATTTTCTGGGAATAAAATGGCAAGATGGATGTCACCAGTTCCCCACAGATGTGATCAACAAGATAACAGCAATGTCTCCACCAACTAACAAGAAAGAAACACAAGCTTTCTTGGGTGTTGTAGGGTTCTGGAGAATGCACATCCCAAATTACAGTCTGATTGTAAGCCCTTTCTGTCACGTGACCCAGAAGAAGAATGATTTCAAATTTGCCCCTGTGCAACAACAAGCCTTTGAGCAAATTAAACGAGACAGTTCATGTGATAGCCCTTGGACCAGTCTGGAACAGGCAAGATGTGAAAAATGTGCTTTACAGCACAGACGGGGAGAATGGTCCTACCTGGAGCCTCTGTCAGAAAGCTCCATGGGGGACTCGAGGTTGAGACAAGGGGGGCACAAAATCACAAGATGAGATATATAAACCTTTAGAATCAGTTTTAAGTAATGTTCAGTTTGATGGCTTTGTAACAGTAGCAATGGAAAATTCCTGAGGTGCATGATGCATAGAAAAAAAAGTAGAGTACAGCTAGAGAACATACTGAGAACTCTTGTATAAGATAAACCGTTGTAGTTGAGGTACTTTTAGGCCCTTATGACTTTAGTACAAAATGAGTGTAAGGAAAACAGGCTAGAAGAACAGGACATAAGGATAAGGAGTATCTGGGAATGGCAGGTGTCCAGGATGGGTTGCAGTTAAACTAACTGATAAGTAGAAGGACAGGAGGATTGTTATGTCTGTGGTGTTAATGAACCAATTAAGCTGGTATAAACATTATCTACTGCATGTGCTTCAAAAACTGCCAGAAGTGATGAAGATTGTTGGAAGAAGTAAAGGGTCCTCAGAGACCACCACCACATATTTGTATGCATGAGTGGAAACTTTCTGGAAAATGATGTAATCTCTACATAGCCTCATGAATATGTATGTATGCCCAGTGGCTATATAAGGATGGCCTGTGTAGCAATACGGGGACACACATTAGGAGGAGCTATCCCCCGTGTCTCCAAGCGCCGCAATAAAGAATACCTGCTTGTCAACTTGAAAACTTTGTTGGCAAGTTTTTTCCTGGAGTTTTCTCTGAATCAAGGTTGATCCCTCAGCTTTTGGAGTCAGAGATGCAGAGGATCTGAGGCCAGCTATACCCCAACTAAAGAAGAGATACTGGCAGCCTATGAAGAGGTTTGAGCTGCTTCAGAAGTGATTGGCACTGAAGCACAGCTCCTCCTGGCACCACGGTTGCCCGTGCTGGGCTGGAAGCTCAAAGGCAGGGTCTTCTCTACACATCATGCAACCGATAATACATGGAATAATTGGGCTACACAAATCACACAAC
The DNA here is from genome assembly GCF_028554395.1 of Pezoporus wallicus. Lineage (NCBI taxonomy): Eukaryota > Metazoa > Chordata > Aves > Psittaciformes > Psittacidae > Pezoporus > Pezoporus wallicus. The sequence goes on along the minus strand of NW_026636441.1, from coordinate 62,119 downwards.
GAGCTCGAATAGTAAATCCCAGTCATCCAGGAATCTGAGAAGTCATCATGGACTGGCCAGAGGGCAAAGATTTTGGAATGTCACCAGAGGAGGAGGTGATGCGTGCTGAAGAGGCCCCACCATATAATAAACTGTCAGAAAGTGAAAAGCAATATGCCTTGTTTACTGATGGGTCCTACCATATTGTGGAAAAGCATCGGAGATGGAAGGCAACTGTATGGAGTCCCCTCAGACAAAGTTACAGAAACTGCTGAAAGAGAGGGTGAATCAAGTCAGTTTGCAGTGGTGAAAGCCATCCAGCTGGCTTTGGACATTGCTGAATGAGAACAGTGGCCAGTACTTTATACTGACTTATGGATGGTGGCAAATGCCCTGTGGGGGTGGTTGAAGCAATGAAAGCAGAGCAACTGGCAACGCAGAGGGAAACCCATCTGGGCTGCTGCACTGTGGCAAGATATCGCTGCCTGGGTGCAGGAGCTGGTGGTGAAGGTACGCCACGTAGTTGCTCATGTACCCAAGAGTCAGGCCCCTGAGGAACACCAGCACAACCAACAAGTGGATAAAGCTGCTAAGATTAAAGTGGCTCAAATGGACTTAGATTGGCTACATAAGGGTGAATTATTTTTGTCCCAGTGGGCCCATGACACCTCAAGCCATTAAGGCAGAGATGCAACAAATAGATGGGCTCCTGATTGAGGGGTGGACTTAACAGTGGGCACTTGGAGGGTTGGTGTTTGCTTCTTGATGTTATTAAGATAAGTCCATGCACGTTTGATTAGCACTCTGTTATATAGATGAGTGGTATGATAAGGCCATGAGGAACTTTGCATTTAGTGTATTGTTTGGGTGCTTGTTGAGACGAAGCCTTGCTAAGGCTGGAGTTGAAAGCATCACACAGTGGTGTTATCGACCTTCCTGTCTGCTGAGCGAGGCAATCCTGAACTGTGCACCTGAAGGACTTCCACAAGCATCAGGTGCTCTCAAAGCAAGTCCTGGCACTCACAGAGAGTCATCACTTTTGCATGCATTTAAGAATATCTGCTTCATTGTTCTGATCTCTTTTTTTTTTCATAGTGAGTGTTGAAAAAGTAGAACTAAAGGGACTGGCACACAAGAAGAATGAAAGAAATGTTGAATATTCCTTTGAGGTAAGTTGTTTTTTTTTTACTATGAAAGAAGGGAAGATAATAATACTTAAGGAGGATTTAAGTTCTCAAACCTCATTGCTAGATCCCAGAAATTGGTCTAGTGGATCTCCTGTGAGATAGATGGTAGCATTTTTTAATCAATGATTTGGAAGTAGTCATAAAATGCTGGTTATGAACATATGTGGATGATGCAGAGATTGTCCAGTTAGTGGGATACAGGCAAAGTATCTAATGCAGCAAGTTATGGCTAAGTATATATTTAGGAGAAAATATCATGCCACACTTACAGAACAGTTATCTATGTGCTGAATGCAGAAGCTAGAAAGAATTTAAGTCTTAATCTGGACAAATGTGAATTTAAGGCACTTTAGGCACTGCTGCATATACAGAAAAAGAGGTGGGATGGTCATTTAGCTTTGCATGCAGCTCTGAGGGGAATGGAGACTGGTGTATTCTTCAGGCATTACTGGTTATAAAAGGGGTGTTGAGGAGTACAGAAAATAGCTCTGGAAATTATTCAAAGCTTGAGGAAAATGCCCTGTAGTGAGACACTTAAAGAACTTGACTGAAAGATGATTTTCAGTATCATATAAAAGCATTTTCAAAGGTAAGAAAATGTTATACTGTAAAGGGGGCATCACCTAAAAAATCCACTGTGCAGGCTGGAAGGGCTTACTCTCACTTGTCTGTATGGACGGGTGAGGGGGTCTAAACGGTAGGTGACAAGGTGCATGGGAGATCCAGCGCTGCATGTGGGCGGACCAGCACATGGGTAGCTCGAATTAGCTCAGGAGTTGACAGTCGTGGTCGGACACTTCCTGATTGCCTAAGCAGCCTTTTTTCCAATCAGATTTGGATATCCGACTTGCCCTTGGTCATCGTGCTTGTAGTAAGCGTGGTTAAAGCCCTTCCCAAATCTTCGCTCATGAAGCCAAGCCATCAATCAGTCAATCTATCAGAAAAAGGCATAACAGGAACTGTGGTCTGGAAATTGAAGTCAGACTAATTCAAACTGGAAATGAGAATAGTTTCTTTTGAATGAGGGTGGTTAGCCACAAGCTGCTAGAAATGGCTCCCGCCCCCCCCCTCCTTTCAGTCAGCTTTTGGAGGTCCAGTCATTGCTCATAGTTTCTGTGGAGGGATGACTTCATTCTGTGAAGCCTTGTGTTAATAGTGGAGACTGAATTCTGGGTGCTGGTGAGCAAGAATGACAAACTGCTTGTCTCCCATCTAGTTGGAATGATGTATTCCAAAATTCAAAATGCAAAGCCCAGAAAATGTCTTTGGTTTGCTTAATGAGGCAGCGGAGCCAAACAGTTGGTGAGAAAAGGAGAACCTGAAAGCAAACAGCAGAATTTCAATTCTCTACGACTTTTACCAAAAAGAAAAAGTTATTAGATAAAACTACCACCCAAGATAGAGCATCAGTTCAGCATCTGCTTGTGGTGTTGACAGTGTTAAACTCTGTGACTTGGATAATGTTCTGAATTTTCCAAATCCTGTGATTGTTCCAAATATCAATATTAGAAAGGAGTTTTTCAAGGGGTTTTAAAAAGTCTTTATGAAGTATGCAGTTGTGGTGATTCCAGTTGCATATTAGCATCTTGTAAAGCATCTTTTCTTATTATAAATTTTTCTATAAATACCAGAAATTGCTTTTACCAGCTTTTCACTTGACAGCTTATAGCTCAAAGAATAATATGTAGTGTAGTTTAGTTAAGCTAATAAATTGCTGTTTGCTTGGTTAGAAACCCAACTATTAAATGTTTTGCTTAGCAGCTTGGGAATAGAAGGTCAATAGTGTAGTTTAGTGTTTTCAGCATCACTTCCCTGCAATTATGGTTCATATTTTTGTTTTATAAGTATTGAAATTTATAACAAGTTGGCAAAATGGAAGTCATAGCAAATATTGGGTTATTACAAAGCTATAAAGTTCTAGTTTTTTTCTGAAATTTCTCATGAATCTAAAAAAGTATTAATTTATCATGAATGTAAAAAAAAAAAACAAACAAAAAAGCCCCACCAAACAACAAAAAACCCCACAGGCTTTGTAAAACCAGCAACTGCTTAAGTTCTCTTTATCTTTTCCTTTTTTTTTTTTGTGTAGCAGCTCTTTAGAGAGGAAATTCCTCCATTATGTAATATATTTTGAAATACTTTTCTCTCACCAGTCTTTTTGGCAGCATTCTGATGGCTGGAAAAACTTTCTGTATATTTTCAGTTGTCATTGAAACTAGTGTCATTTGAGAAGATGGTCGTCTGATTCTTAACACATAAACCCAGCTTTCTTCCCTAGCAGTTCTAACTGCTGAAGATCCATATGCTTCCCAAATGCCGTGAACAGATACTTGAAGTCTGAAGGCATTTATCATTGGTCAGTATCATGCTGATGTCCTTTGTGGCAAGAAATCCTGGCTTTGGCTCAGTTAAACTAATCATCTACCAAGCAATAAATGCCGTTGTATCTAAGAATGTAATGACTTAATGCATATGAGAAGGGATACTGAGCCTTTTCCTTCTTCTAGGGCATATACAAGATGGTGTCTAAAGAGCATAGCTAGAGCAGGAACTGCAGGTTTCCTTTCTAAGGCTATACCTTTCTTTGCAGTGGAGTGATTTACTGCCATCTTCGATTTTGCATGGCATATGGAGTTGTTTAACTATAAATGGGCTCTGTTGTGCTGTGGTGAGTTGTTCATATTGTATATCAGATTCTACAAAGCAGGTGTTTTAACAGTAATGAGAGGAAAAAATCTATTACTTAGTCTGTTGCTTAATGCAACATCTGTAGCATGCAATAGCTGTGTAAACTATGGAGTGCTTTTTTAAGCATTTAGAATAGCTGTTAAGTATAATAACAGCAAGAACAGGGCAGTGAGGGAGAACTGAGTAATAGTTACTTGTGCGCAAAGAAAAAAAATTTCCTTATTGCTGTCACACATTGCAAACTTTATTGCAGTCTGGGGGGTGACATTTGATACCTATTATTGATCTTTTGGAACCAAATTTAAATCCCTGACCGTTAGTTACTCAACTGAATACTATTTACTTCCTAAGGTCCTGTGGTCTGATTCTTCAATGACATTGGTAACCAAATCTTCCATTGAAGTGACTGAATTTATTTCAAAGGTAAAGGCAATATGAAAAGTACTTTGAACATGGAAAGATATTTTATTCCTGCATGTAGTTTTGTTAAATGACATTTTTAAAATTAGATTGAATTTCATAAAATGTTTGACTTAAAAGTTACTGTGCATCGAATCTCATATGAGTAACAAGTCTTCTTTTCACTTATTATTTGTACTATACTCTACATTTAGCTATCTCAGCTGTATCCAGAAGAAAACTTGGAGAAATTCATTCCTTGCCTAGCTGGTCCAGATTCATTTTACCTAGAACGGAACCACATGGACCTGGAATTGGACCTTAGGTATGCTGGGATTTCTGTTGTTGTGGTTTTTTTTTCTTGACACTTGGCTTTTTTCACCGACTGAAAGAAAAAAAAACCAACCAGGAAATAGAAATAATACATTCATATTCTAAATTACTCTCAAGAAATTACAGTCTGATCCTAAGCATTATTTCTTGATGTTCTACTAATTCCAGTGCAGAAGAATTTTCCACGAATTCTTTCTTCAGAAACATAGATGGTAATAATATTCAGTATTAAGCTTCCTGGAGAACTGACATTTCCTCATTCCTTGTTCAAAACAAATAGAGGATCGTGGGATTTGTAGAAGCTTGGTTTGGGATCAAAAAATAGCCCAAACTGCTTTAATAAAAAACAAAAAAAAAACCCAAACCCACAACAAACAAACCCACACCCCAAAACTCAGCAAAAAGATAGCTGCCTGAATAGTCATCCTTCTGTATTGAGGGATGGGTTGTGGGGATTTTCCCCCACCACCACCACTTTAGAGAGGTGTGATTTTTTGTTTGTTTTTTTGTTTGTTTGTTTTGTTTCGTTTTGTCTTTTTGTCTCAGTTTAGGCTGTCATGGTATTTATTTTATTTTAGTTTTTAAAAGGTAGGTGTGTATGTATATGTAATAGCATTACATTTGTGGAAGCCATTAACAAATAAGATGTTTTTAAAGCATTAGATAGTACCTCCTTGAATTATCACAAATCACTTGGCCATTATCTAATCTAAATCGCCATTTAAAAAAAAACTTCATCTATGCCAGGTCACATCAGTTCTCTCTTTCAAAATACTGAAATAGTTTTGCTAGGAAAATTTGAGGGACTTCATTATTTTCATCTACTACTGTCTGTATCTATGCAAAGTATTAAATGGCATTTTAAAATACTAACTTTTATTAGAGCTTCTGCTGAACACCTATTTTCCCTAAGTTAAGAAAGACCACAGGCAGAGCCACCATGGATATTGGTTTTCCACAGTCAGAGCCAATAGATGCATGCCTAGATTATTTTTCATGGCAAACAGCATTACAGACCAGTCAGTCTCACCTCTGTGCCTGGCAAAATCTTGGAGCAGATTCTCCTGGAAGGCATGCTAAGGCACATGAAAAACAAGGTGCTTGGTGGCAGCCAGCAGGGCTTCACTAAGGGGAAATCCTGCCTGAACTGGTGGCCTTCTATGATGGGGCTATGGTCTGATGGACAGGGGTAGAGCAGTTGGTGTCATCTACTGGACTTGTGCAAAGCATTCAACACTGTCCCACATGACATCCTTGTCTCTAAGATGGAGAGCCATCAATTTGATGGATGGACCACTCGGTGGATAAAGAATTGGCTGGATGGTCGCACGCAAAGAGTTGTAGTCAATGGCTCAATGTCCGGCTGGAGACCAGTAACGAGTGGTGTCCCTCAGGGGTCAGTGTTGGGACTGATCCTGTTCAACATCTTTGTCGGTGACATGGACAGTGGAATTAAGTGCACCCTTCAGAAAGTTTGCTGATGACACCAGGCTCTGTGGTTTGGTTGACACACTGGAGGGAAGGAATGCCATCCAGAGGGACCTTGACACGCTTGTAAGGTGGGCCAGTGCCAGCCTCATGAAGTTCAACCATGCCAAGTGCAAGGTCCTACTCCTGGGTTGCGGCAATTGCAGGCACAGCTACAGGTTGGGCAAAGAAGAGATTCAGAGCAGCCCTGTGGAGAAGCACTTGGGGATGTTAGTTGATGAGAAACTGGACATGAGCCGGCTTCAGTGTGCACTCGCAGCCCAGAAACCAACCGTATCCTGGGCTGCATCAAAAGAAGCGTGACCAGCAGGTTGAAGGAGGTGATCCTGCCCCTCTACTCTGCTCTTGTGCGACCCCACTTGGAGCACTGTGTACAGTTCTGGTGTCCTCAGCATAAGAAGGACATGGAGCTGTTTGAGCAAGTCCAGAGGAGGGCCATGAGGATGATCGGGGACTGGAGCACCTCCTATATGAAGACAGGCTGAGAAAGTTGGGGCTGTTCAGCCTGGAGAAGAGAAGGCTGTGTGGAGACCTCATAGCAGCCTTCCAGTATCTGAAGGGGGCCTACAGGATGCCAGAGAGGTCCTCTTCATTAGGGACTGAAGTGATAGGACTAAGGTTTAATGGGTTATAACTTAAACAGGGGACATTTAGAATTAGATATAAGGAAGAAGTTCTTTACTGTAAGGGTGGTGAGGCACTGGAATTGGTTGCCCAATGAAGTTGTGAATGCTCCATCAGTGTTCAAGGCCAGGTTGGACAGAGTCTTGGGTGACATGGTTTAATGTGAGGCATCCCTGCCTATGGCAGGGGTTTTGGAACTAGATGATCTTAATGTCCTTTCCAATCCAAGCCATTCTATGATTCTATGATTTTAAATAGTCCTTTCTGTGCTTTGAGGATCACAGCCTATTGATGAGAATTAGGGAGGGTAAGACAGAATGCGTGTTGCTGCAGTTCAACAAGCAACAGTTTCTACAAATCTAGGTTAATGGATCAGCAGTCTATGTTCACAGAATGATGGTTGTGTCTCTGGAGCAGAGAAAGAAGCTGTTCTGTTAAATGCTACATATTTGAAATATTCAGAAATGAACTGTGATTTTTCAAGGTGGAGAGCACATTTGTGTGCATGTGTATAGTTGTATTACTTTTTACTCAAAGACTTTTTAAACTCGGCAAAGATATGTTCAAAATTATCTCTTTTTTAAAACATTTTTCTATATATTTTTGAAATCTATAGAAGATTTGGCCAAAGTTTTTGCATGGCTACAAGTTTAGTCATGTTGATAGAACACACTTTATACTTTGCAAAGTTTTAGGATATTTTCCCCTAGAAGAGGCACAGTAATCCCAGAGAAAATGTGACATAAGTTTTACAGACTTTTTCCCTACACTGCCGGACTATGCCTCTGCTCTTTATCTCCAAGAGGAGAAAATTAAATAACATATCTATCTATACTTTATGGTTGTCAGATTTGTGAATTTGAAAGGAAAATTTCAAGTTTATATTTGAACATTTTCTGCCTTACAGGTGTTCAGTGTTCCTAAATTAAGCATCTTTACCAAAATACTCAACAGAGTTGAAAGCAACACAATGGTAACATGTTTAAGTAGTATTCAGCATATGAACATCCGTACTTTGATTCAGTATTGCATGGTGATATTAATTTGAAAGGTCTTTTATGTTTTAATTTTAAAATTTCCAATTTAATTTCAAAATGTCATGTACATTCTGTAATCTTGATTGTATAGGCGGCTGCAAATCAAATATAACAGAATGGGGGGGGTGTTTGCTTTTGATGAGCATGCAGGTGTTTGGCACCATTACCTTCCCATATGGTGAAAAATGACCACGTTAGAAAGTTCTTCAGCACTTCATCTCCTTCACAGCAACTTCAGAGCTCAAGTAAGTTTAAATAAAGTTTCAATTTATTTTTTTTTGTACTGATACACATTTCATAAACCAATGCCACTTGTAACTTCTGTTTCCTGTTTTTTAGATCCTGGTGACCCCTCCCTTTATAAAGTAGGAGCTACACTGGGAACATCTGGAAGGTGAAACATTTATTATGTTTAAATTTGTTCTGATTAGTTGTAAAACCCCATCACCTCAGGAACTATCTGTCATTGGCAGTTATGAAATCAGCAGTGGCTCTCTTGCCCTAAGAAATGTGTATATTCAGAGAGAAGAATTTAGGGAAACCTTTTGACCAGTGTTAACATGGGAGATGAGATCAGAGGACTGCAGTGTTCCTGCTGGCAGAAAAAGCCTATGAACACCTGCTCTAGGCAGCCTTTCTCTGAAGGTTTAAAGCTTCAACACTTTAAAGTTAAAGCTTTAACACTTCAGTGTTGAGCTGTGGTGATGGATGATGTCTTTGTGATACACTGCTTGCTGCAGAAGTTGTAATGGTCTCAATCACATACTTAGAAAGAATTGTTTTGCATCCGAATTGTAGGCGTGTCATCCCTAGTACAGGTCTTTGTGGGCAAAGGGAGACTAGATCATCTCTGAAAGGGTTTTCTTCTCTGTACAGCATGTTTGAATGTTTCCTTGTACATCAGGGTTTTTCATTTCAGAGGGAGGAGGAGACCTCTTCCAAGGGAGGTAGAAATCAGCTTTTGGAAAAGGAGGAAAGAAATTCTTTTGCCTTTTGTTAGGATTTAGCCAACTCAGAACTCATTCTCTTAAGAGGCAATTTTAATTTTCTCCAACAAAACCCAAGACCCTCCAAGGAGCCAATATTGTGAATTATTTTGCTACCTCCACATGTAAAATTTCCCACAGGATTATATTTGGGCTTCTTTTTAATAATGCGAAGAATTACGATGAACCATGGCCATTATCTCTAAACTTATTTTAAATCGCAGAGGTAGTAGAACATGCACTATCTGTGATTATAGAAGGAAACCTCTGCTTAAGCTAAAGATAATACTATTTGCCCTAAACTGCACTGGTTTTATTGTGCTGTTGAACAGCAGAGAGATAAATCTGTAACTTGGATCCAACAGTGCAGGTTTTACCAGAAATCCTGGAAGTGGTAGATTTGTATGGCCGTAGTAGCTGAACTATGGGTGAGATGGATTCAGTGTGCTAAACTGAATTATGTTATTGTTTTGCAGACCTATATGTGGAGTGACTGGCATTCAGTCTTCTCAGAATCACATTCAGCACTCAGCTGCTGCTGCCGTTGCACTACCCCACTGTTCCCATGCAGGAGGTACTGGCTCATCGTTGGCCTATCGCACCCAGGTGGACACCTCTTCTTCACCCATGTTAATGTCTTCCAGTCCACAGACCCCTCAGATGCAGGAGCAAAATGGGATCTTAGACTGGCTCAGGAAACTGCGGTTGCACAAATACTATCCTGTCTTCAAACAGCTCACAATGGAAAAGGTAGGGCAGTAGGTTAAGCAAAGGGAGACGGCTTTTAAATCATACTTATGTTCTCTAGTGCAGAGAGGCTGCAAACATCTGCATCAACAATTGCAGAAATTATTAGCAAATACTGTGAAGGTTTTGCTCTCTTGAAGCAATAATATTTTGATGAAATCCTTTCTATTTTGGCTCTGTGTTGTGTCCGGGGCCTGGGCTGTTCCACAGCTGCCTCCTGTTTCAGAATTCTTAACTGAATGCTTGAAGATCCAACTTGCATGCGGCCTTAGGAGCTATGCTTTGGCTCCCCCTGTTCATCTCTTTGATATGCAGTACATAACTAAAATTCATAAAGATTTTTTTTATTCTGCTTCTTTGTGGATTTTTCTCTGAAAATATTTGGTTATCCTGATTTAAAAAAAAATAGATTCAGAGACTTTTGACATGATCATTAGTGTGGCATGTACCTGCAAGTGAACGTGTGGTGTTTTTTTTTCTGCAGAAATTCTTGTGGAAAACTAATCACTTCTGTATTTACATAGTAAGAGTCACAAATGGTATCTTTGTTTGCTGGCTTTTATCTAAATGGAATACCTTTACAGCGTTTACCCAACTCCATCTATAAAATTCATGTCCTCTTACTGTCTTGAACGCCCTCCAGTGGAGCAAGTGCTTAGGTTGAGCTAAATCTAAATTGGGGTGGCTTTGTGCTTGCTGGTTGTAGTATGTTGTATGGATTTAATTATAATCTGTTACCAGAGTCATCTGATTCGATTTTCTTCATTATGTGAGGGAAATATATAGGAGGTTTTTTCCTTAAAAAAGTAGCAAAACTGTGCATATTCTAGCGTGTTTTAAAAAAGCATGTGTTGTTATGCATACTTTGCTGCCTTTAATTTTCATTACATTATATTATAAATGTGTATATTCCAATTTCATATTCTATGTTTATATTTTATTTTAAGATTTAGTTTTGGAGTATATTTTCTAATTAAGCTGATGAGATGATTGCACATTGATTTCTATGTTAAATGACACAACTAGGTAAACTAGAGTGGTTTTGTTTGGGGTTTGTTTGGTTTGGTTTGGTTTTGTATTCAGAGAATCATATCCTTAAACCCATTATAGCACAAAGTTCTATTTAAATTATGTATACAAATTACTTCATCTTTATTGTGAGTAGTTAATATAAGCACATGCCTAATTAATCTATGTATGTTCTTTCTTTTGTTCTGGTCCCCCACACTTTCTTCTACATTGATTCTATAGTTAAAAACTAGAGAGTTTCTTTGAATTAACACGTTAAAAAAATGGCTTTAAAGTTGCTTTTCAGAATTCATCTCTACTGAAAATGTACATAAGAATATTCCAGGCTGTAAAACTAAGCACACATTTTTTTCTTTACAAGTTTCTGAGTCTTACTGAGGAAGATCTGAATAAGTTCGAATCCCTCACCATGGGAGCAAAGAAGAAGCTCAAGACCCAGCTAGAGTTGGAGAAGTAAGTGTGTGTGTGGGAGCTCTTTTTAAGGCCATAAGATATTTAACACAAGTTCCGTGATGGTCTTTGCTTTCTAGAGCATAAACCTATCAGGATTCCCAGCTTTAAATATAGGTAATGCTTATCTCCCTTCCTCTGAAGTTGTTGGTTACTTTGAAAAGCTCTTACTGGATAATATTTAGTACTTAGTGGTTTACTGTTGCCTGTTCAGGGTTGTGGTAAGGATTACCAAATGGAAAGAATTTGTGAACTCTGTTTTAAAAGGATACAACGACCCAGTTGTAACATAAATACCTGTTGTCACCTGGTCTCAGGAAGACCACAGCTTCATGTGGTGAAGGTGATATAAAAAAGGTGACATAATATTGCCAGTGCTTTGTGCAGTATTAATAGCCCTTTGGGGAAACTGATGCAACAGACTGTCCTATTTTTTGCATCTCCTCTTAGAGGGAAATATTTATTCTGAAGCTACTGCAGTTACTTACAAAGTAATTAAAAACCCAAATCCATGCCCATTTATCAAAGCTCCTTGACAGCACTTTTCATCAGTTTTAGTTTTTCCAAAGTGTGTTTACGAAAAGAAAACTTTGGGCTGCATTTGGCTTTTCTCTTTGGTTTTGGTGTGCATGACTAGGCTTTAGGATGTGCTTATGTGATAGAATTTAGTCACTGTTCGGTGATATTTTCCCTTGTACAAATAAAAGCATTAGTAGCTTCTTGCCAGCAGTTATATTTGGACTATGTGCCAAGATTGATGTGTTTTCCAAATGTTTCCAGTTGAAATTAGCATAGCATTTAGTGGATTATTTAGTGGGCTCTGTCTGCTTCAGTTTCATTCAGAAATCGATTTATCTGTTGTGATTTAGCCAGTTTCTGTTTCCTCATATGCTTCTCCATCACCCTATAGAGAAAAGTCAGAGAAACGGTGCCTAAACCCCACAACACCTTCTTCAGTTACCAGCAGCGGTGTGGCAAGGGTTCCCCCTACTACACTCGTAGGGCAAATCCAGAGTATTCATGGCAACCATGCTTCAGGTAAGAAAGAGGAGCAGAGGACACTGCTCTGCTATCAAGGCTGAATGTGTCCTTGCACAAGAGTAAGCTCATTCTTACTGTGCTTTTTCACCAACCTGCCATAAGCTTTTTCTTCCAAAATGTCATTGGCTTAATGGGAGCAACCAAAAAGTCTGATTCCTTACTGTGAGGGTGGTGAGTCACTGGCACAGGTTGCTCAGAGAAGCTGTGGCTGCACCATCCCTGGCAGTATTCAAGTCCAGGTTGGACAGCGGTTGGAGCAACCTGGTCTAGTGCAAGGTGTCCCTGCCTGTGGCAGGGGGTTGGAATTAGATGAGCTTAAAGGTCCCTTCCAACCCAAACCAGTCTGGGATTCTGTGTATATGTAGTGCAATAAAAAGTAGTTTCCTCCTCGTGGTTTCATGTGAATGGCTGGCTGCACTAGTCAGCAACTCCAGACTTCTGCTCCTTAGCTGATGCATGTGTCTGTAAACCTTGACCATCACTGTATGTTACATGGTGTCATGAAACAGTTGTAATTAGGTACTGCCAAGTAGGCGTTACCACTCTTGTTTGCACTCCCTGATGGCTTGTACACCCTTTATCTGCAGAGCTGCGAGTGGATGTGGATCAGCCAGCACACCCACTGCCCCCTGAGGGCAGCTCTTCGGAGTACTCCAGCTCTTCTTCCAGCCCCATGGGGATCCAGACAAGGGAAGAGAGCTCGGACAGCGCTGAGGAGAATGAGAGGCGTAAGCAGAACCAACCAAAGAGGGTGCCTGTGTTGCCCAGCTTTGTCTAATGAAGCAGTTGTATTTATAGATGTTTCTGTCCCTAGGTTTAGAGATTCACTTAGATGGTTCAGAAAAGGAGAAGTCAGTGATGTTACTGAACCATTTCACTTCAAGCTCTACCAGACCCACAGCTCAGGTCTTACCAGTGCAAAATGACATGGGCTCCAATCCGTCCAGCCACCATGCTCTGCCCATGCAAATGATGTCAGCAACCTCTACTCACATCACCCCCATTCGGATGCTAAACTCAGTGCATAAATCAGAGCGTGGAAATGCAGACATGAAGCTACTTTCATCGTCTATGCATTCTCTTTTATCTTTAGAAGAAAGAAATAAAGTTTCTCCTGGATCTAGGAGCAGCATAAAAGTGGAAAAGAGCTTTGGAAATACAGTGGTGGATGTAATGTCTGCATCTTCTCCCCACCAGCCCTTGCAAGTGCTGTCAGGGGCCACTGAGAACATCTCACCCACTTCTACTATTAATTTTGGTCCTCGAGCCAAAGCTGTGCATGCTTCAACTCTGGACAGAGTGATAAAAACAGCTCAGCAGCCAGGATTAATAGTAGAAACGAGTACTGCTGCCACTGTAACATCCAGCACGGTCTTCCATGTGGCTCGTCCACCCATCAAACTCCTGGTGTCTTCATCTCTTCCTACTGATTCTGCCATTGCTGGACAGACTTCCTGCTCCAGTAATATGCAAATAACAGTGTCTCCTGCAATAATAAATCCTCGAACTGCTCTGTACACAGCCAACACCAAAGTTGCCTTTTCTGCAATGAGCAGTGTGCCAGTGGCGCCAATTCAAGGCAGCTTCTGTGCAAACAGCAACACAGCCTCCTCCAGCAGCCACCCCTCCATGTCTTTTGTGACCATGGCCAATCTGCCCAGCTGCCCCGCACCCAGCTCCAGCCCCACGCTCTCCTCTGTTGCCGAGAACAACTTCTACAGCAGCAGTAGCAGCAGTGGATCCGCAGGGAGCATCCCAGTACCAAACCAGAACCACCACCACCATCACCACCAGCAGCTTCAGCCGCCTGGGTGCATGGTGTGCAGCTCCTGCGGGTGTAGTGGGAACTGTGGATCAAGCGGTATGACCATCAGCTACACTAACTATTTTCAGCACCCGTTTTCAGGCCCGTCAATGTTTACTTTTCCATTTCTGCCCTTCAACCCTTTGTGTAGTAACAGCTACATCAACACGCAGCAGTACAACAGCAGCACAGCATTCCCCATGGTCCACACCACTTACAACAGTGGTATAGCACCAGACTCTGTGATGACTGGACAGTCGACGTTTGCGGTACCACCAGTGCAGAACTTTATGGCAGGGACAGCAGGGGTGTATCAGGCACAGGGAATGATGGGAAACAGCAATGGTTCAAGTCACAAAAAAAATGTGAATCTCTCCTGTTACAACTGCGGGGCTAGTGGTCACAGAGCTCAGGACTGCAAACAGCCTCCAATGGATTTCAATCGACAAGGTAAAGCAGAAAGAGGGACTGATACAAGACATGGCTTACACATGGAGTGCTGTGCTTAGCCAAGGGAAATGGGTGCATGCCCTGAGGGCTGGAGGGAGGCTGATGGCAGTGCCCTGTCTTTAACTTCTGATTTGCATAAACAAAAATTTGTTCTTGAAAGCTGGTGGGGTTTAGCTGTATTTGTAAATTGAACTTGGTTTTGTGCAGACCCAGTGCAAGGACACAGGGCCCAAGTATGGTCCAGGGTCAGACCTGGGTGCTCTGAAAGGCAAGGGGAGAAGCATGGAGGGAGGGAAGGAGCTTCTGTTGATAGGTTGCAGCTGAACTGTTGCTGCTTATACCTTGTCATCCAGGTCATCTTTGGTTCTAATGGCAAGTTCCCCTGGAAGTTTACCAGCTGAACAGCTCTGTTCCCCCTTTCCCTTCCTCCCCAAAATAGTAACCTAAATGAAGAATTACTGTTCAGATGCTCCTGAAGGTCCTGTGTTTGCTGCTATAATTTTTTTTTAGGGCATATTGCTTACACAGTTATAGCCCAGGCTTCTTCAGGAGAGAGATGAAATCCTTAATTTCAGGTGGGAAACTGCTAAGATAGAGACATTACTTTTGCTGAGAGCACTTTCTAGTCCCATTTTAATTTATTTTGATTGACATACTGTGGTGGGATAATTTGCATGTGGTATAGGTTTAAAAAATGAAATATGAACTTTTGACTGGAGGGAACTGCACTGAGGTGCTCATTTTACACAGTGTCTTGTCTGTAGTGGGTGTCTGTATTTGGTTTTATATGGTGCAGACAAGTATTTGAACACTATAAAAAGTTACTCTAGTTTTGAGGCAGCAATTGAGAGCACTGCTAAAATGTACATAATTAATGGTGTTTCTGTGGATAATATTTTGATAGTGGCCAATGGGGAAGAAGCGACACTGCCTCATCAGTCCTAATTCAGAGAACTTCAGAAACACAGTCCAATCATTTTTAATCTGAATTTCATTTCATTAATTAAATTTCCATTTAAACTATCCCAAATGAATTTTTGCCAGCCCTAAAACTATATCTAAGCCAGTGACGTTGACTGTGTAAAACCAAGCTTTGATTTTTAGCTCCACCAGCTGCAGATATACGTTTATCAGCCTCTTCTGCAGCTTCAGTGGCATGCTGCAAGCCAGTGTTCTACTGTAATATTGTTCTGTGTCTATGAAGCAGTTTGTTTTAGAAAGTGCAGGGAAGTAATGGATGTGAAGGGGTTGATGTTGTTTAATTCTTCTGTTTCCTCTCCCCCAGGTACGTTTAGGCTGAACTATGCTCCTCCCTCTGAAGGTCTTGACTCCACAGACTGATATTTTATCAACTGGCAAGAAAATACTGTAAGCCATGGAGATATAAGGAGACTGAAAAACAAAACTGAAACTTCAAGTTGCTGTTAAGCTTAATGTATTTTTTTAATCCAAAGGTGCTTTACTTTATTAGACTAGGTAGAAAATCTACTTAGGGGTGCATCAAACCCATTTTTGATTGCCAAATTCAAGCTTGGATCTTTTTGTTGGAACTTCTGAGTACGTGTCATAGGATTGATGGATGGTGGAGCTGGCCTGATGCGAGTACAACATCTAAGGTACTTTCTTTTTGCTGGAGCACGTTTCCATATGCAGACTTCTGAAGGTGAAATGTCAAACTCCAGGGCAACTACATTCTGAAGTGGAGGCTGAAGGTGGGAGTAGCTGTTTGCCAGAAGGACTCTGGCACCCTTGGGCTAGGTAAAATGTCTACTTTTTTTTCAAAAGTGATCAGGCACTGATCTCTGCGATTTTTAAGGATTACACTACGGAAGAATGTAAAACTCTTCAAGCTTTCTGCACTTGTAGCAGACAGTATCACTATGAGACCAGTGCAAGAGGCAAAAGTTCCAATTTTTAACAGTTGGCACCAGTAGGCTATGTGACTTAACCACACAATAAAAATCTGAAGTAAGGCTCTCCTTTCCCTTCCAGAAGAACACACATGGCAGTTTTGTTTTCTTCTGGAAACAAACTTGTACTTCATTGTCTAACTTATTACTAGATAGTGCTAGGTTCCCAGCAGTGGAATAAACTTAGTTTCCAAGGGTCCAAGTCCCAGAGACTCCAGAGTCATAAAGGCTTCAAGGATATATTCCTGTAATACACAAAACCTTTGTATCCTCTTACTGTACATAGGTCTCTTTCACAGAAACCTTATTATTCTGCTTTTGTAAATGAATTTTAAACCATCCTAAAAGGAAAAAAAAACAACAACAAAACCCTCTGGCAGCAGAGTTTGTAAGCTTTTGCTTTACTTTATATAAAAAATACCCCCTTGACTCCTACCCTGAAGCTTTTGCTACAGGATTCAGAAGTGGTAGAAGTCAAACATGTAAAAGGTAGTAAACTTCATTATTATCAAGACTTTGGAGGATTACTCGTCAGCCTCCGTTGCAATAGATTGTAGATGACTAGCTTTGGTGCTAACCACTTAGTGAACATCATTTGTGGGTGACAAATCTAAATTAGGACTTGAGAGGAAGCCAAACAAATCTTGAACTGCTAATTTGAAACAGTTTGGTCCTGTCTGGTTAAAAGAAGGTACTAATCCTCATGGTTCACCCAGGGAATCTGATGGCATTAGATGGGCGAGGCCTTCTCTTTAAAACATCTGACATCATAGCAACATTTGCTTACTGTAATTGAGAAGACACCTTGAAAGTCTGAAGCCTTGTTTATACTTGGAGATATTTCTTACACCCATTTAAACCACACCAGGACGAAGAGTATTTGTAGTGGTGCAGCCGATTTTGCTTGGAAGCAAGGGAAGTTGTATCGGAGAAGTTTGTAGAGCTGCCCTGAGGGGCCTTAGCAGTGAAACATTCATGTGAGGGGGTGACACACTAGCTTGACAGCTGAGACCTTTCTGGACCGTGTTCATAGGAAAGAAATGTTCTGGGCCATTCTTCAGTCCTGTGTTCTCAGAGAGAGGTTGTCAGCCTCACCAGGGAGGTGAGCAGGAATAAGGAGCGTTGCTGGAGAGGCACAGCAACATGAAATGGCCAGGAACCAAGCTCAGTCCAGGTAGTGATCTGTGGCTTGTAGTGGATTTGGCTTCATGGAAACCCAAATCTAAATTTGCCTAACATTCAGTTTTAAAACAAACAAAAAAAGAAGATTAATTTTTATTCCTATGCAATGAAGAAGAAAGATTTGTGTATCCCCAGCCCAGCTCACGTCCTGCAATACTGCATGCACTGTGGAGATTCTTCCTTCGCTCTGCCCGTCATAGAGGAGGTTCCCTGAATTCTAACAACCAACCTTCAGACCTACAACACTGAAGTGACGAAAACTGACAATGCAATTTACTTTGCCTTAATGAGCTTGAGACAACGGTAGGAACAATCTGTCATACTGTGTTACGCTAAGGAAACATGCAGTTTTCAGTGGTGATGTTTACTCTTTACAGCTTGGAGGGTCTCTCCAGTGGCCTGGAACATGTGCTGAAAGCTAAACCTTATTTTATTGGGGGGGGTGGATTCACTTCTTTTAAACAATATTTTAAAACTGAATTGTATTTAAGTAAACTGTATTTCAAAACACATGCAAGTGTTACAATCCCTCTCAAAATAGCAAAAATCAACAGCAAAAAAAATTAACACTAATTTCTGTACCAGTTGTATTTTGATTTAATGCCTAAGGCTGGGCTCAGTGTCTTGACTAATATTTCTCACAGTCTCAAAACTGTAACAAAAGGACTGTAAAACTGAATTTCTGTTCAGCAAACTGTTTCATTCCTTTCTTCCGAGCTTTCTTTGGGATAGTTTCCTTTGTGTAAAGTTAAGGCTGATGTTTCTTAAACTGGCTTCTGTGTACTTTTAGGGAACAGTTTTAAATGGTGGAGTCTGGGTTTAGAGTAAGTTCAACTTCAGAGGTCTCGAGTACCTTAAATCAGCACAAGTGTTTGATGAGCTAACAGCAATTCCCAAGCCTTCCCTACACCCAGTGAGCTGAGGCTCCAGATCTGTGAGCAAATGCTGTCCACTTTAAATTACCAAGAACATCCCAAGTTGGTAAGTCTGAACAGAGTACTTTAGTACCATAAAATAATCTTTACATCTGTTTTTAAAGGCACAAATCCATCTTTTTAACCAAAAAAAGCAAGGCAGCTTGTTTTAGAATTGTAGTTCCAGCTTTACTGGCTGAAAGAACCAGTTCTTAAAGCCTATTTTTATACATTGAGAGATGGGGATTTCAAGTAAAGCTATTTATTCCTGTCTGTGTCCTAGAAGTATCAAAAGAATTAATTCTCAAAATGGATTTCACTGTGGAATAGAAGTGATTTTTAAATATAAGGTGGAAGGGACTCCTGAGTCCTCTCCTGCAGGGGCACAGAGAAGTTAGTGCTCAAGGGAGTGAGTGATGTGCAGTGCATTCTCAGAAGCGGTTTCCATTTGGGAGTGTTGGTGATGGAAAGATTTTAAATAGGATGGAATTTCCAGCAAGCTCCTCCTTGCACTGGCAGTCTGCAAGTTAAGCGTTAATAAATAGGCTAGGCTTGCCACTGAACAGCAGGAGGGCAAAGAAGGAAGCCTTGTTTTAGCAAGCGGGGTATGGATCAGAGTTCCATGAGACTTCTTCAAACAGCATATTGCACTCCCCTTTATGTGAAACCTTTTCATACCATAGTCAGTAAATCTTGGCAATTTAAGTAAGTGCTAGACTTCCAAAAATAACAGTCTAATGCTAGGCCTTTACCATTGCCCCAGTTCCATTCTGTGCTATTCCTGGCTGGCAAGCTGCAGGGTGAGAGGGTACTTGGAAATGAAACGGGGCCTGGTGGCATTCAGAGCAACGCTCCTCCCCAAAATAAACCTGACGTCATCTGAACCCCCAGAGCATTGGTCCACTACCTGGTTTTTAGTCTGGAATGCTGTTAAATGATAAGGATGTGGACAGAGAAATCTGTGACTGAGCACTTCAAGAGGCCCAGAAATATGTTGGGTGGGTGAGGCCACAGCCCAATGACACCTCCTGTACCAAACCCTTGGAACTACCCCTTTGCTCCCTTCCATTTTTCCTAACATAAGGAAGAACCATGTTGGTACTGAAGCAGAAAGCAAATCTTGTGTGTTTGCAAGTGCAGTTTAACAGCTTCTCTTGAACATAACTTTCCACTAGGAATGAAAGAAACTCCTGTTACATTTGAGCCATTTCTTTTACTTCGGTCAATTCTAGTATTACAAATTGCGCATGTAACTTTATAAATATTTTAAATAGTTTTGGAAATATTTAATATTCAGCTAATTTGATTTTGAATTGTAAATGTCAGGTATTCTGGTATTGGGATTTTTATGTTTTATTATACTTTGTTAAAAGTAAAATTGTACATTTTTAGAATGTTTTTATCTGAGTAAATTTAATGTATGGAAAATAAAGAGTTAAACAGAATCCCTTTGTATTTTTTGTTTTGCTTGGGGGGGGGGGGGGGGGGTTGGTTTGTTTAAAGGGGCTTCATCTGTGTGAGGGCTTCTCCTGCCTGGCACTTACCAGGGGCTTTTCTTTTTGATTCCTTTAATTGCTGCTGCTGTCTCTCCACCCATAGACATCTGGTTGTGAAGCACAGACTTGTGCTTGCAAATGCTCCGTTCCCAGCTGAGCCAAGGAAGCCAAGCTGCTCTGAAAGGATTTGTTACCAAGAGTATCTGTGGCCCAACTCTGGTGCCTACCCATGGCAACATCATGGGGGGACAAGCAGGGAAGCTTTGGCCCCTGTTCTGTAAGAAGGTGGCAGCTGAGCCTCTGGGCTCCACTCAGCCACCTCACATCAGCCCTCATGTGCTGACTGCAGAGCAAGGTATGGGTTGGGGGTGAGCAAGAGGAATTGCCACCTTGCTGTGTCCTTAAACCTTCTGTGGCTGGTGCCTGGGCTCATTCCAGAGGAGCAGAGTCCCACTTGTGAGAGCATAAGGATTCTGAAGCCATGAGGGAGAGGTAGGTCAAGCAGGAACAGCAAAATGGAGATATGCAGGCACACCCTGGGCTCAGTGATCAGCACCAGCAGGTCCTGTACCCTAAGTAAGCTGTCTAGAAATAACCACACGAGCTGTTGGGATGTAATCCATCTGTATTGGCACTGTATTAAGTTTAAAAAAGCAAAATTTGTACAGGAGTATCAATCATGTAATTACAAGTATGGTTGTCAGTTATGAGTTAAACAATTCCTTACACGAACAAAACTAAACATAGAACAAGCTGCATTTAAAAGTTTACATTGGAGTACAAACACAAAGAACAATAAAAAATCCCAAGTCCGTCAGCCTTGTGAGGGCAATGCGTGCAGAGATGTGTAGGTAGTACAAAGTGTACACCTTGCTGAGCTAGAGTGCTGAGGTGCAGTAGTAGTATTGCTTCTTTTTTCCCCCATTATAATAAATTAGCATCCAGTAACAGTTGCAGTTAGTTCACAGACACATAATATACATGAGTAATCTCATCCTGCTACGCTTCACTTGACAGCAACTCTAGAGGAGAAACACAGGTCCTACGCCATACTGTTTCTCTGCACAGGCTGCTTCCCTGCTCAGGACAGGCCTAATACCAGGATCTTCCCAATCCCATGCAAGTGGCAGGAAACATCAGTGATGGCAAAAATTATTTGCTCATCTCTGGACAGCAGCTCCTGGGGCTGAGCTGCTTCCAAAAGCCATTCTCCCTGACCCAAAACAAGTGCCAGACTGGTTAAGCAGCATGGGCTGGTAATTCCAGTGGCAGGTCCGAGTTTAGTGCTAGGTACAACAGGAGGGGTACAACAAAGCCATTGGAGGGCTTGAACATGCCAGCCCTGCCGACAGAAGGAGCGAAGACAGGTGCTGCTCATCTCAGCCAGCTCTGGCCTGCTCCATGGCTGGCCACACACATCCCAGCAGCCCCAGTGCTGCTAGCAGGTCCCTCCACTGACTCCTCCTGACAGGCTTTGCTGAGCAACGGAAGGGGCAAACCTCCGTGCTGGGGGGGGGGAAATCTTTAGGAAGCAAGCTCATATGAATGGTGTTTCACTGAACACACAGGAATTGGAAATTCATAACAGACTGGAGTTTATTTCAATGTTACCTGTCCATGTATGTATTTTACATTTAAACACTTCCTAAACCTACAATAAAGCTGTGGTGTTTGGTATGAGTATTTCAGAAACTGACACCGTTCCTACATTTGAGGTGCCACAAAAAACAGAGACAAAAAGAGTTGGACTCTCCCAGCTCACCTCAAGCGCTCGCCTTTAATCACTGCAGCACTGACACGAGTCTGACTGAGCTGCAGAAGACAAAGCTCCACTCTGGAACATTAAAACATATTTGCATAAGAAGCCTTCCCATTATTTAAAAAAAAGAAAGCTTTAAGGAATCAGGGATATTTTCTATAAAACTGTCACAGAACACTTTAGGTACTCCCTGGTGCCTGTTTGCTTGTTAAAAGTCAATCAAGTGTCCCTTTATTTGCAATGGTCACATGCACAATCGGGTTCCATTCATAAAGTCCAGAAATGTAAATGTGCCTGTGTGGAATATTACAGCAGGTTTCAAAGCTGGAGGCGCTCATCTATACTGTTTGTCACAAACAAAGCAAAGTAAGATGAGACACCTGCTAAAGCAAGACTGTGCTAAGGTACTGAGAGCATAGGTGACATCTGTTTCTTTTCCTGGGGAAGAGTGGGGGTGACAGCCAAGGGTAAACCAGAATGCTAGGCTAGAAACCACTTGCATGTCTTAGACGGAAGACTACACTCCAAAAGTCTCCTGAGAGGCATACACCATGTACAGGAATCCATCCTCATCCTTCTCGCTCTTGTACACCTCGGATATGGGTGTGGAAACACTCACCATGCTGTGTCCATTCACCAGGAGGAAGAACGCCTGGTTGGAGTTCAGCTGCAGGCGTCGCCTGTGAGGGAGAGGTTAGGGGAGCAGAGGAGGAAGGAGTGTGACAGTGATGACTTGGCATTTCCACACACTTCATAAAGGCTTTACAACAGATGGCAAAGCAAAGTCCTCCACCACTGGCAGCAGTAAGATGACCCCACACAAAGCAGCCCTGCCACTGGAGAAGGCATTTGCTTCCCACCTCAAAGTTCTACTAAGTTCAACTACTCAGCCCAGTCAGACATATCCACTGGCAGAAGCCCTTATTCCTCTAGAAAAGCTCCACTTGACAAGGCTTCTAAACTGAAGGGAAAAGGAGAAGCCAAGGTGATCCTGGTACAACCAGGGCCTGCAGGTCCTTGGGCTCACACCTTAGCTCATTAAATCATAGAATCATAAAACAGTGTTGGAAAGGACCTTATGATCATCTAGTTCCAACACCCCTGACATGGGCAGGGACACCTCACACTAAACCATCTCACCCAAGGCTTCATCCAACCTGGCCTTGAACACTGCCAGGGATGGAGCATTCACAACCTCCCTAGGCAAACCATTCCAGTGCCTCAGCACCCTTACAGTAAAGAACTTCTTATATCTAATCTAAACGTCCCCTAAGTTTGAATCTGTTACTCCTTGTCCTACCAGTACAGTCCCTAATGAAGAGTCCCTCCCCAGCATCCTCATAGGTCCCCTTCAGATACTGGAAGGTTGCTATGAGGTCTCCATGCAGCCTTCTCCAGGCTGAACAGCCCCAACTTTCTCAGCCTGTATTCATAAGGGAGGTGCTCCAACCCTCTGATCATCCTCATGGCCCTCCTCTGGACTTATTCCAACAGTTCTATGTCCTTTTTATGTTGAGGACACCAGAACTGTACACAACACTCCAGGTGAGGTCTCACAAGAGCAGAGTAGAGGGGCAGGATCACCTCCTTCGACCTGCTGGTCATGCTCCTTTTGATGCAGCCCAGGATACGGTTGGCTTTCTGGGCTGCGAGCACACACTGAAGCTGGCTCATGTTCATTTTCTCATCGACCACCACCCCCATGTCCTTCTCCACAGGGCTGCTTTGAATATCTTCTCTGCCCAACCTGTAGCTGTGCCTGGGATTGCTCCGACCCAGGTGTAGGACCTTGCACTTGGCATGGTTAAACTTCATAAGGCTGGCATCAGCCCACCTCACAAGAGTGTCAAGGTCCCTCTGGATGGCATTCCTTCCCTCCAGCGTATCGTCCGAATCACACAGCTTGGTGTCATCAGCAAACTTGCTAAGGGCGCACTCAATCCCACTGTCCATGTCAGCGATGCAGATGTTAAACAAGACTGGTCCCAACACCGATCCCTGAGGGACACCACTCGTTACTGGTCTCCAACTGGACACTGAGCCACTGACCACAACTCTTTCCAACCCTAACCATCCTATGATTCTATGTGGAGGTGCAACCAAAGAAAGAAGGAAAGAACAACATATCAAAAGAGCTTCCTGTCACTTCTGCTCGCTGCCGAGGGGCAGCAGCAGCTGGGAAAAAGGCTTTATTTAGCCTTCCAGACACAGCCCTGGAAAGGGACCCTTTGAAACCCAATCTCTCATTACCCCAAAGACACCAGGCTTGGAAAAGGCAGCAGCTACCTGAGGGCTGGGAAAGACAGGCCTTGCTATGCACAAGAGGGGCTGGCAGAAGACCAAGTCCAGCTGGTACGGAGTTATCTATTGACAACAAAGCCAAAGCAAAAAGGTGGGAAATATCCTTCAGCTTGCTGTTAACCTTTTTGCCCAGGGCCTTTAATATTTATGAGAAATTCTGGAAGACTTGAGAAATCTAGATCCTGCTTCCAAAACCCTATCTCATTTTCTTGCTCGTGTAAGAGCTGGGATTTGTTCGCAACAGACAGTTTCTGTACAAGCCTTAGAGACAGGGGATTGTTTGAACAACCTGGACAAGTCTCAGTTTTTACAGCTTATGGCCTCCAGGAACCAGCTCCCTGCTACACCATGACCAACAAAAAGCAAACTCTGGTTTGTTGCTAACATTCAAGTTTACCACTTCAGAACTTTTACTAATCAACGACTATTCCTTCTAAACCAGGAGAAATGCACTTCTAGCAGAAATTTTGACCACACAACTTCCACTCCATGGCTATTTTTCCTGCTCTTGTAAGCAAAGCTGCAGCACCAGAGTTGAGCAGTCCTCAAGCCACAGTCTGTGCAAACAGCCGGGACAAAGACACTAGTCTGAAGGGGTGTTTCTTCAGGCCTCAACATCATCATTGAGGGAAACCTCATTTCAGGATCAAAGGGTGCCAACATCTACCCTGAGCAATAGCTCAGAGCTCTGGCTGTGAGCTCGCACTCCCCCTCCAGTGGGTGGGAAGAGGCAGGAACTCCAGAGAGGGACTCCCAAGTGGAACACCAAGAAGGCAGACTAAAATAGCCAAGCAGGAAGGACTGAAGCACTGAGCTGGAGGCACCACTGTTAGATGGGGATTCACAGACCCAGACTCTCTCCTATGTCTCAGGGAGACAGTTATTTCTCTTGAAAGCAGACTAACAGCTCAGCAATTTTCAGAGGTTTGGGGTTTGTTTCCTGAAAAGCCAAAGGAAAAGTACCGATTCATCCTAATGATGATACCAAGGGCCCATTAGATGAATTTTCTATTTAAAGAGTTCCCAAATGCATACACCAGGTGGAGAATTAAGAAAGAAACATAGTCTTAGGCTGATGCAACTTACACTGAAATCACAGCATACTACCTGATAATTTTGATTAGCTCGCTCATGTTGACATGATCTGGCACCAGGAATTTGGTCTTATCCAAAACTGGAAGCTGCTTCTCTCCCTTGTACCTTTCAATGATCACCTAAGGAAAAACACAAAAAGAAAGGAGCAGAATATGTGAAAGGCAGAAACCGTGCCTGGTGCCTTCATCTCCCCCCTCCATTCTAAACACAACAAAGTATGAGCATTTATACTAAACTCCATTTCCCCTAATTTGTGAATGCAGCCTCTCACATCTGAAAAGAAACAATTACTATTGTCTTCATGTGCTCCTCTTGTTCTGTTCACAAGAGTCACTGCTCAAAGGGGGAACAAACAGGGATTTAGCAGCACACATTCACAGCTTCAGTGCAGTTTTAGAACTGCAGTTAATTTGCTGGAATCATTTAATCTAGCATTGAATTGCCCAGCAACAAGGAAACCCATGATTTGTAGAAAAACGCTAAGAACTCACCAACAAAGTTTAAGTTGACAAGCATGTATTCTTTATTGCGGCACCAGGAAACACAGGAGATAGCTCCTCCAAGAGTGTCTCACTCAAGCACAAAACAAGCCATGATTATATCATCATCAAACATATATATTCTTTCCATTACATGCATATTCATAAAACTACTTATACATGACATCACTCTTCTAGAAAATTCCTCCCGCATGCACACAAGAATGTGGTAGTGGTCTTTGGGACTCCTGGTGGACATTTCTTCATCATCTTCCTCTTCATCACTTGGTCCTTTGGCTGAACTTTGGAGTTGGCCAGTCTTGTCCGTTTGCCAGCTCCTTAGTTGGTTCTAACTGGTTTCCCTAAACATTAACTGAAGGGTTCTCTTCCTTATCACTATTATAGAGTCTACCTGGGGTCCAGGTCACTTAGTTATAAGCAAAAGGTTCATTCTATAACAAGCTATCCTTCATTCTATCTTTCTTGTTCTTTCCCCATTCACCCAAGAAAAAGATAAAGCACACTTCACTCTAGCACATTACAATGGCTGATTAGGAGCTTGGGCTGCTACAGAAGTCTGCAAATTCAAGCAGTTTTCACTAGAATTTCACCACTTTACAGACTTCTCTTTCTAAGAACTACACCTCCAGATTAGTATGTGATTCCATTCACCTCCCACTGTAACTCGAATGCATGAGAGAAAGCTACTTTTGAAGACTATAAAACCTCAAAGGAAAGAACTTTCTCCTCCTTAATCTCAAGACAGCACGCTTAGGAACCACTAATTCCATCAAGATTGCTAAGTAGTAAATACCAAATTCACAAGGAAGTTGCAGATTTGCCAATTTAAGCAGCACCCTGCCCAGCAACTGTATGTAGCTCCTGCTTTTAAGAAATGATCTCAGAATTTGTGCACTCCTGCTTCCACATCCATGTGGGGTTTGTTGTTTCTAAAGCAACGGTAGCAACGTGACATCATCCGCTTGGATCATTTCCATGCTTACAGGGCCTGGCTGTGTTGATATTCAGAATCTGCACAGATTAAGAGATAGCAAGCCAATTTAATTATTTCGGAGAAAGACTTCCTTACAGCAGTATAAATAATTGCTGGCTAATTCTGGAAAAAAAAACCCACACCATTATTTTTAAAAAAGCAGACCATAACCAATAGATAATATTTCCAACAGCAAAATGAAGGATATTGACAGCATGGGAGGGATTTACCAGCTAGCGTGACACTGCCATTTTATCTCAAAGCTAGGACACAGACAGGCAACTCCAGCAAGCCTCCAAGTATCCCAGCAGGCCTCTGCCATCACTGGGAGTTTGCATCACTGTATCTTCACCAAGTTGTATAGGTCCCTTTGAATTTTTGCTAGTAGTATATCTGTGGCTGACTTAAAATGAGAGCTTTGCTATAATCCAGTGGCTTTACATCTGTGATCACAGAGCTTGGGGACTACAGTGATCTGTGAAAGGTGGGTGTAAAAGCATGAGCAGATGGTTGAAGGAGGTGATCCTGCCCCTTTACTCTGCCCTCGTGAGACCTCGCTTGGAGTATTGTGTACAGTTTTGGTGTCCTCAACATAAAAAGGACATGGAATTGTTGGAACAAGTCCAGAGAAGGGCCACGAGGATGATCAGGGGACTGGAGCACCTCCCGTATGAAGATAGGCTGAGAAAGCTGGGGCTGTTGAAACAAGGGGGCACAAAATCACAAAATGGAATATAGAAACCTTTAGAATTAGTTTTAAGTAATGTTAAGCTTGATGGCTTTGTAACAGTAGCAATGGAAAATTACTGAGGTGCATGATACATAGAGAAAAAAATAGAGTACAGCTAGAGAACATACTGAGAATTCTCACAAGATAAATCGTTATAGCTGACATAGTTTTAAGAAAAAACAGTCTAGAAGAACAGGACACAGGATAGGGAGTATCCGGGAACTGCAGGTGTCCGGGATGGGCTACAGTTAAACTAACTGATAAGTAGGAGGATAGGAGGATTATTATGTCTCTGGTGCTAATGAACCAATTAAACTGATATGAGCATCTACTGCATGTGCTTCAAAGGCTGCCAGAAGTGATGAAGATTGTTGGAAGAAGTAAACGACCCTCAGAGACCACCACCACAATTCTGTACACATGCGGGGAACTTTCTGGAAAATGATGTAATCCATACGTAGCCTCATGACTATGTATGTATGCCCAGTGGCTATAAAAGGACGGCTTGTGTGGCAATGGGGAGACACATGTTAGGAGGAGCTATCCCCCGTGTCTCCCGGCGCCGCAATAAAGAATACCTGCTTGTCAGCTTGAAAACTTTGTTGGCAAGTTTGTTCATGGAGTTTTCTCCGAATCAATTTGGCACCCCAGATGGGACCCTCTCTGCTTGGCTGCCGGACCCGCTGAGAACAGGGCTCCCTAGGGCCCTCAGGAATTTTTCCAGGAGGGACCCCTCAACTCATTTGGATCACTGCGGGAGCAGACAAAGATCATCTCATAAAAGGTATTCTTTTCTTTTATATAGTTTGTAAGGTGCAGGGGGCATCTCGGTTTGGTAAATTGGTAAGCGTACGCATGGTTTGGAAGCCTTCCGTAAATCGAGAGAGGAAATCTCGTAGGTAAAGGCGTATACCCGGCTGCTAGCCTCTGTTTGGTATACACCCACAAGAAGCAGGGGGCATCCTGTGGTTTGGGTCCTGCAAGACGCAGAGGGTGTCTTGTAGAAAAGGTTTTGTATTTTACTGGCATACACCCATAAGAAGCAGGGGGCTTCTTGAGGTTTGGGTCCTGAAAGATGCAGGGGGTGTCTTGTGGAAATGGTTTTGGATCTTGCTGGTATTTATTTTGTGGCTTGTTACATTAAGGATATTGGTCTTGTGATTTTGGTATCAGTGACAGGATGTTGTAACTAAGCAGGGGGCATCTTGTGGTTTGAGTCCTACAAGACTCAGGGGGTGTCTTGTGGAAATGGTTTTGTGTCCAGTGTGCTATCAACAGCCCATAAGGGATTTGATTCAGTGATGCTGTCAGCGTGGGTCCCTGAATAGGTTAGTCGAATCACCCTCCGATACAGTGGGCTCTCCAGTACGTCCCACAGTGGGACGCAGACAGGCTGGTCGGGCACAAGGGTCTCGTCCTTCTTGGGACACTGACAGGCTGGTCAACTATAAAGGGGTCAAGGACCCCCCCCATTAATGTTACAATATTTTGTGGCTTGTTACAGTAATGATTTTGGTCTTCTGATTTTGGTACTGGTGACAGGATGTTTGTCCTGGGTTCAGCAGTAGCAGTCATTTTTCTCCTCCTTGGTAGCTGGTGTAGTGCAGTGTTCTGACTTTCGGCTCGGGAACAGAGCTGATAACAAGGATGTTTTGGTTTGGCCAAGGACTTTGTGAGCCTCATGCTCTGCCAGGGAGGAGGGGAAGCCAGGAGGAAGCAGAGACAGGACACCTGACCCAAACTGACCAAAGAGGTATTCCATACCACAGCACGTCATGCCCAGGAGGTAACTGGGAGTTAGCCGGAAGGGCTGGGAGACTGCAGGGTTGGAGGAGGTATCGGGCAGAGCTTGGTCGGGCTGAGGGGGGCGAGTTATCGGTCAGCTGGTGCTGAGGTGTTGTATTCTCTTCCCTTGTTATTTCCTTTATCATTATTATCATTGGTGGTAGCAGTAGTGATCTGTGTTATACCTTAGTTACTAAACTGTTCTTATCTCAACCCGTGGGAGTTGCATTCTTTTCAATTCTCCTCTCCATCCCTCCAAGAGCAGGGGGAGGGCAAGAAAGGGGGAGGAAGTGAGCGAACGAATTACCTGACTGTGTTTAAACCACGACAATGTTATAACTGTGTTATTAACTGTTGTGTGTTTGGTTGAATTTTAGTCTCTGTCTCAAGTGTTGTAACTGTGTGGAGTGTGTCTGTGTGATCCCGTTTGTGTATGTGTGTGTGTGAATGTGAGACTGATAATTTAAGAAACCACCCGGAGTGACAGACTGAATGCAAAATTACTATAGTTCCGCCAGATCCCTTAATTTTGGCTTTGGAAAAGGACAGGCAAAAACTGAAAGTTAAGCTGGAGAGATGTTGTTCAGCCTGTGATATTGGGGAAAGATGTTTAAAGTTAAAAAACAGTAATCAGGAAGATAGGTTGGAAAATCATGTATCACAGGTACCTCTGAGAGCATCTGTCCTATCAGATATCGATAAGGAGGAAGAGATTGCTGTCACTGGCAACAAGTGGCACATTCACATTCAGAGTTAAGAAGGGGTTAAACCAGAAGTGCTGTTGCAGAGGCAGGCATCTGCAGCTCCTGCACAGCAGGGTGAGCAGCTGTGAGGAAAAAAAAAAGGGAAAACCAATGGGGAAAGGGGGGGGAGCTCGCGAAGCTCCTGTGTTTGAGCGTGGGAGGAGGGATGACGGGCAGAGGTTGGGGGAGTGGGCTCTTCTTCGGAACCAGATCGGTGTGCGTGCTATGGGGTGTTTGGACGTTGGAAGTGAGACTGCCCTGGGGGGGGGAGGGGGCAGTGCCATGGGGTGGCTCCGGTGACTGAATTGGAACTAGACTGACAGGGACATGGGGAATCTACCCTAGCAGATCCACTGATTAGATTAAAACTACAGACTAGAGGAAATAAAGGGGAATTTTAGGAATTTTAGTGGATACAGGAGCAACTTATTTGGTGTTAAATCAGAGAGAAAAGAATTTGTTACAGATATGGGAGCTACTGGCCACCAAGAAAAAGCCTGGGGAAAAAAAAAAAGCATTCTTTCTGAAACCTTTAAAGTACAAATTGGGAAAACAAATAGGAATGCATAAATTTTTATGCATGCCAAATTCTCTACAATCTTTATTAGGGTGAGAAGCAACATTTAAAGAAGGCAAAATGGAATTTAGAGTTAAAAACAATCAATTAATTGCAGTTTTGAGTTTATCTTTAATTCAACAGAAAAGCGAAAAGGAGGACCTCCCTGAAATAGAAGAAATCCTTAATCAGGTATATGTGGGAGTATGGGCGTCTGAAGTTCCAGGTAAGGCAAAAAAATACTTTGCCTGTTAAAGTGGAAATAAAAAAGGGGGGCCTGCCCAATTAGAATAAAACAGTATCCCTTAAAATCAGAAGATCAAAGGGAATAAAAAAAAATCATTGATAAATTTTAAAATATAGATTATTAATTGAATGTGAATTGGAATATAATACTCCTATCTGGACAGTAAAGAAATATGATGGAAAAAGGTGCAGATTGGTTCACGATATCAGGGTAATCAACAAAATTGCAGAGGATATTTGTCCAGTAGTAGCTAATTCGTATGATTTATTGACTAAATATTGAATAATAATCAGAAATGGTTTGCCATCCTGGATTTAAAGGACACTTTCTTTTGCTTACCACTGGCCAAAGAAAGCCAAAATTATTTGTTTTCAAATGAGAAAATCTTGACACAGGTAAAAAAACTCAATTAACTTGGACAGTATTACCTCAAGGGTTTTAAAACAGTCCATCAATTTTTGGAAATCAGTTAGCATGAGAATTAAAATCATGAAAGCCACCTGCTCGGACAGGGACTCTGTTACAATATATGGATGACCTGTTAAATGCTACAGAAACAAAGGAAGAATGTGTCTAGTGGACAGTGGAATTATTAAACTTTCTAGGACTGAATGGTTATCGACTATCCAGACAAAAGGCCCAGCTAATCCAAACCCGAGTTTCCTACCTAGGATATGAAATAACAGGAGGACAGAGAGAACTTGGAACTGCCAGAAAAGAAGCCATTTGCCAGACTACATGGCCATCAACCGTCAAGGACCTCCGGGCATTCCTGGGAATGACAGGATGGTGCAGACTTTGGATCCATGATTATGGTGTTCTGGTAAGACCACTGTATGAACTGTTGAAGGGAAACCTTCCCTCTTTGGACTGGACTGATAAAGCAGAGGAGGCTTTTAGAAATTTAGAGGTAATGAGAGCTCCAGCTCTGGGACTTCCGGATGTGGCTAAACCGTTTTGGCTATATTACTATGAAAAACAAGGAATATCCTTGGGGGTCCTTGCTCAGAAACTAGGATCATACAGAAGGGCAGTGGTGTATTTTTCAAAACAGCTGGATGAAGCGAGCAAAGGATGGCCCAGATGCCTAAGGGCTGTGGCAGCAGTCGTCATGAATATTGAAGAGGCTCGCAAATTCACCTTGGGACAAAAGATTACTGTGCTAGTGTCCCATGTAGTATCAGCAGTCCTGGAACAGAAAGGAGCCCACTGGTTATCTCCTTCAAGTTTTTTAAAATACCAGGCCACCATTGTAGAACAGGGTGATACAGAATTGTGATCACTAACGTTGTGAATCCAGCATCTTTTTTGCAGGAACAATCGACAGAACCCCTAACACACGACTGTTTGACCACCATAGAGACTGTATATTTGAGCCGACCAGACTTGAAAGACAAACCTCTGGAAGACGCTGATTCTTGGTTTACTGATGGTAGTAGCTTCAGGAAAAAGGGTAAACGAAAGGCAGGATATGCCGTTACCATCACTTCAGAGGTAATAGAAGCTAAACCTTTACCTGCAAACACCTCTGCCCAGAAGGCAGAAATAATAGCATTAATGAGAACCCTGGAATTGGCTAAAGATAAAAGGATAAATATTTGGACTGATTCTAAATATGAATTTGGTGTGGTACATGCACATGGTGCTATCTGGTAAGAATGAGGACTTTTGTACACACAAGGGAAACAGATTAAATATGCTACAGAAATTCTACAATTACTGGAAGCTGTTCAGCTACCTGAAGAAGTAGCTATTATGTACTGTAAAGGACATCAACAAGGTGACTCTGATCAGGAAATTGGAAATAATTTGGCTGATTCTGAAGCCAAACAAGCAGCTGAACAATCCCAAATCATGTCCTTAATCCCTGACAGCAAACTAACAATTGATAAATCTAAACCTAGGTATTCAAAAGAGGATAGAAAATTGATTTAGGATCTAAAGGGACAGGAAAATAAAGAGGATTGGGCTCAAATACCTGATGGGTGAATTGTAATCCCCTATAACTAACTCTGGAAGTTAGTTCAGGAACAAAACAATGTCAGTTAGAACATAATAAAACTCATTGGGGTAGCAACTCTTTGTATAAATATTTAGACAAACAAATTGTAGGAAGGAATCTATACACCACAGTTCAATTAATGATGTCTTAAGAATAATCCTAAAACTGAAAACAGAAATCAAATTGGGACAATTGGGAGAGGAAGTTTTCCGGGACAGCAGTGGCAAACAGATTTTTCTGAATTACCAAGAAAAGGGGGTTATCCATATTTTTTGGTGTTAATGGTTAATTTTTCAGGCTGGCCAGAAGCATTCCCTTGTAGGACAAATAATGCAAGACAGGTGATTAAAACATTATTAAATGAAATAATACCTGGTTTTGGAGTACCAGAGGCAATTTCCTCAGACTAAGGTTCACACTTTAGTGCAAAATTGTCACAAGAAATTAGCAAAAAAATTGAAATTGATTGGCAACTACATGTTCCATATAGGCCTCAGGCCAGTGGGCAAGTAGAAAAGATGAACCATCTGATTAAACAACAGATTAGCAAAATATGTCAGGAAATGAATTTATATTGGCACCAGGCGTTACCACTGGCTCTATTAAGAATTCGAACTAAACCTCGGTCGAAAGAAGAGGTCAGTCCATTTGAGATTTTGTATGGAAGACCATATCAGTCCCAGTTTAAAGGAGAAAGTCTTCAGGAAGTGGGAGAAGGCTATCTCCAACAGTTTCTGATCAATCTGAGAAAACAATTGGAGGAGATAAATAAGAGAATAGTAGGGACAAGAGCAAGAGGTTTGGATTATCCGATTCACCCTTTCAGACATGGAGACTGGGTTTATGTTAAGAATTTTTCAGGAGAGTCTCTACAGGAGAAGTGGAGCGGACCATACCAGATATTACTGACCACCTTTACAGCAGTGAAGATAAAGGAATGACCTGCTTGGATACATTATTCAAGAATAAAGAAAGCACCAGAGCCAGAGAAGACATGGCGGATCAAGCCTTCAGGACCCTTATGTATGAAATTACATCGGTCATAATTTGGACTCATATGATAACTGGTGCACAATCTTGGGACCAGAATTTATATCTGAAATGAGTGCAGAATGTTACTAATGTTTTAATAGTAGTGACTGTTGGGTGTGTGCACAGTTGCCTAAATCAGGAGAAAGCCTGGATCTCCCATTAATTGGAGTTCCAATTCCTAACACTGTCTCATGGACAAATTTGTGGGTGAACACTAGCAATCTGTATTTGAAGGAAAGGTTAAAATTTGGCATAGTTAATCCTAATCCAGGTAATAAATATTACACCTGCACACAAAGATATATTACACCAGGAACCAGGGTAAGAAATCTTGCTTAAATACCATAGATGTAGGTCACCATTCAAATTGCATGGTATCATAGTTCAGTGGTGGCCCATTCCTAAAAAGGATGGTATTGGTTATGTGGAAAAAATGCTTATAAGACTCTACCCCCAGCTGGAAGGGGGCATGCACCTTAGGTGCTGTAATACCCAATTTTACTATTATCGACAGATATCCTTCTGGGACCTGGATTAGAAGTTTTGCTAAACGGATTAAGCGAGGGTTTAACCCTATTACCGAACGGCATAGAGCATTTCATAGTTTTGTAAGAGGGCTAATTCCATCTTTGGGAGTAAGTGAATTAGAGAAGGCAATTGTAAATATCTCAGCAACCATAGAGGAAATGGAAAGTAAAACCATTGATATAATTCAGGCAGAACAAGAAGAGATAACCAGCCTGTCTAAAGTGGTATTACAAAACTGAATAGCTCTAGACATGTTACTGGCATGACAAGGAGGGGTTTCTTCCATAATCAATGAAAGTTGTTGTTCCTATATAGACCGAAGTGGCAGAATCGAAACAGATCTTGAGGAAATTTGGAAACAAACTAAGATATTTCATGAAATGGCCAGGGATGACACCTCCTGGGGTTTTGAAGGAATATGGAAAAAGTTAACTTCATGGTTACCCAATCTCTCCTGGTTGAGGCAACTGGTTGCAGGAATATTGATGTTAATTATTGTAATATTGATTACTTGTGGTATGATACAATTTTCCCTCTGGTGTTGCAAACAGTCTATGATTGGAAAAGGAATGAAATTAAGCACCAAGTAGAAATGATAAATTATTTCAAAAAGAATTTTGACGGTAATGGTAATAAACAAAATGTTGCAAAAGAATTTGCAAAAGGACAGAAAAAGAGGGGAACTTGAAACAAGGGGGCACAAAATCACAAAATGAAATATAGAAACCTTTAGAATTAGATTTAAGTAATGATAAGTTTGATGGCTTTGTAACAGTAGGAATGGAAAATTACTGAGGTGCATGATACATAGAGAAAAAAAATAGAGTACAGCTAGAGAACATACTGAGAATTCTCACAATATAAATCGTTATAGTTGTGACATAGTTTAAGAAAAACAGTCTAGAAGAACAGGACACAGGATAAGGAGTATCTGGGATCCGCAGGTGTCCAGGATGGGCTACAGTTAAACTAACTGATAAGTAGGAGAATAGGAGGATTATTATGTCTCTGGTGCTAACGAACCAATTAAACTGGTATGAGCATCTACTGCGCATGCTTCAAAGGCTGCCAGAAGTGATGAAGATTGTTGGAAGAAGTAAACAACCCTCAGAGACCACCACCACAATTCTGTACGCATGTGGGGAGCTTTCTGGAAAATGATGTAATCCATACGTAGCCTCATGACTATGTATGTATGCCCAGTGGCTATAAAAGGACGGCTTGTGTGGCAATTGGGGTGACACACATTAGGAGGAGCTATCCCCCGTGTCTCTCGGTGCCGCAATAAAGAATACCTGCTTGTCAGCTTGAAAACTTTGTTGGCAAGTTTGTTCCTGGAGTTTTCTCCGAATCACTCTTCAGCCTGGAGGAGAGAAGGCTGCGTGGAGACCTCATAGCAGCCTTCCAGTATCTGAAGGGGGCCTATAAGGATGCTGGGGAGGGACTCTTCATTAGGGACTGTAGTGACAGGACAAGAGGTAATGGGTTCAAACTTAAACAGGGGAAGTTTAGATTAGATATAAGGAAGAAGTTCTTTACTGTGAGCATGGTGAGGCACTGGAATAGGTTGCCCAAGGAAGTTGTGAATGCTCCATCCCTGGCAGTGTTCAAGACCAGGTTGGACAGAGTCTTGGGTGACATGGTTTAGTGTATGATGTCCCTGCCCATGGCAGGGGTGTTGGAAGTAGATGATCTTAATGTCCTTTCCAACCCTAACTGTTCTATGATTCTATAAAAGCAATCTTTGGTCAGGAAACAGGATTTGTTAGGAAAGGGCCTTTTGGGAAAACTACATTCCAGAAAAGTAAAAAAAAAAAACCCTCTGCTGTAAAATAGAACTTGTTCCCATGCCCAACAGCACAGTAAAACAGCAGCAGCAGATTTGA
Source organism: Pezoporus wallicus (assembly GCF_028554395.1). NCBI lineage: Eukaryota > Metazoa > Chordata > Aves > Psittaciformes > Psittacidae > Pezoporus > Pezoporus wallicus. The sequence continues at coordinate 26,238 of NW_026636441.1, read as the reverse complement.
GATGAAACATTTTAAAGCTGAACAGAAGCTGAAAACCTTTCGGTTTCTATCCAACATGGAAGCAACAGCTGCTTTGTTAATGAAGTTGTACTGGAAGTGCAGACAGTTTGCAAGCAATCTGCTCACAGCAGAATTTCTGTTGCAGAATGACTCTAAGAGCAGGACCATAGAGCCCTGGAGGACTGTGCGAGCAAGGCAGGGGGTGGCCCCCACAGGTAACCGGAAACCGGACATGGGAGGAGAATGTGGAGGAAGCTGTGTGGGTCTAACCAGTACTGTTGTGAATACGAGGAGTGGCTGAATACCACTCCTATATAAGTGAACTGCGTCACAAATAAAGTAGAAGTTTGCTTATCACCCATATTGGGTTGGCCTGTCTGCTTCTCCTCGCCGCTTACAAATTTCCACTCACAGGGATCATCTGCTCTCATCACTGAGTACCAAAGGCTGATACATCCAATACAGTTCTCTCTTCCATCCCCCAAGATCTCCTATGACCACCCCTGTTCCAGGAATATGTATTTATTGCTTACTGCAGTGACAGCCATCACAAAAAGCCCACCAGCTGCAAAGAACTCATCATCAATAGAACATGATCCATGCATTTTGCTTCCTAGGATGCTTTACTTTGCATTTGTAACCTCTAGGGTGCCATAAGTAAATGAAAACAAATATTCAGGCAGCATTTGGAGATGACCAGCTGAAGAATAAGAAGGTGAGGGCTGATCTCTTCAAGGTAAGGGGTTTAATAGCCAAGCAGCATTCTGGGCCCTCAAGCACAAGCCCATTTCCCAGAAGACAAACATTTCTGTCTGTCCTGGGTTCAGCAGTAGCAGTAATGTTTCTCCTTCTTGGTAGCTGGTGCAGTGCTGTGTTTTGACTTCCAGCCTGGGAACAGTGTTGGTGAAGTTGATGTTTTCGGTTGTTGCTAAGCGATGTTTACCCTGACCAAGGACTTTGTGAGGCTCATGCTCTGCCAGGGAGGAGGGGAAGCTGTGAGGAAGCAGAGATGGGCTGCCTGACCCAGGCTAGCCAAAGAGGTATTCCATACCACAGCACATCATGCCCGAGGGGGGGGGGGGGGGTAACTGGGAGTTACCCGGAAGGACACAGGCTTCCGGGTGGGACTCGTTTCTTGGAGGGTGGTATCGTATTCTCTTCCCTTGTTATTTTCTCTTATCATTGTTGTCGTTGGTAGTAGCAGTGGTGATTTGTGTTGTACATTGGTTGCTGGACTGTTCTTGTCTTAACCCGTAGGAGTTGCACTCTTTCCATTCTCCTCCCCCTTCCTCTGGGAGCGGGGAAGGGGAGAGCCCCGGGGGGGGAGGGGGGGGCGGGCCTCGATTGCTCTCAGCCTGGCACCACTCACTGGGAGTGAGTGCACAAGTTGTCTGGCTAGGGTTTAAACCACAACACTGTCTCAGCACAGATTGGTGATAAAAGGTGGATCTGTCTCTACATTTCTGTGCATTCTCCTTGGTTAGCCCCTGCAGACTCTTCTATTGGAGAAGAAAAACACTGAGATGAGGAGAGCTGAACACTCAAGGGAATCTCAGAACCAAGCCAGGGTATAGTTTTCTTTAAGTTACAATACACAACTACAATACACAGGAAACCCCACTTCCTCCAGTCCCAGCTAGCACCTTGCTCTGCTACACCAACTGCTGGCTACTCATTTTAGATTGTTTCTGAAATCCAGGCTTAGCGACCCTGAGCAGCCAAACTTTCATCTGGTCTCATCAGGACAGCACTTTCACATGTTTCTGACTACTAAAAGGAATATGAGACTGGAAATTGAAGTGAAAAATGAAAAGAACCAGACTTACCGGTATTTTAGTTGGGTGCTGCTCTCGAATCAGCTTTACATCTTCCACTCTTTGCTCTGTAAGAGATTTATGAAAAGTCTGTTCAAAAATCCACACTTAATGCTGTTATTACCTTATTGCTCCACCACTGAAGACTGCATGTTAGCAAAAGCAAATTCAGGAAAAGAAGTTTTCAAATGGAACAGCACTGTCACAAGTAAAACCTCTCCTGTGACTGATGACACTTTGCTCTTAAACCCGTGACAAGTAGTACATGCACACTACCTGGGAATCCTAGAAAGCATTGAAGGAGACAGCTTCCTCCCCACACACCCCTCATTTTCTGCCCACTAAAGTAAACATTTAATCTCAAATTTATGGCACCAAATTACACCGCCCAAGTGAATGACTAAGTATTCTGTACAATTTCTATGAGATCCCAGAAGAGGAAATAGTAAACAATTATGTGAGAGCTGAAACAAGCCAAAGCCTGGCAGCATCATCTTACCCTGTGCGTTCTGGTATTACCAAATTACAGTTTTCTGTTTTGATTATGCTGCACCCATTGTTGCAGAAGCCATTGGTAGGTTCTTCTGTACCTAGACATTGCATTACTCCCTGTGCCAGTTTTCAGGATAAAGTTTGCCTCTCAGGCATAAATATTAATAGCACAGATATTATAAACCAGGCTAAAGTACATGTCCCAGGCAAAATAAATAGGTGCAGTTGCTTTTAAAGTCATCTGCTTATACCCTGCCTACTTTCAGATTCAGCAAACTCAATTTTAACCTCACCAGTCCTTTTCAGAGGGTCAGGGCTTTCCAGGTCATCTCCATCTTATAAACACCTCTCAGAGAGGAGATTTAATGTTGCATCACAGTTTTAACAGACACTCAGCTAGGGAAAAGTGCTTCTCATAGGAGAGGAAGAGCTTAGATCAGCACCCATCAGCCCAACCCGCTGCTGGTATGCTAATGCACAGGACACATTACCTGTCCCGTTGCTCAGCAGTAACATCACTCAGCTCTCCATTAGTCTATATTAAATTTGGGTGCATGAAATACATCCATGTGCCTTTTTACAAGCCTGGTTAAGGATATGCAACTCCCGTGAATCACAGTTTTGAGCTGGAGATGAATCAAGCTGAACTAAGGCAAGGAGCATGCAAAGCCTTCACCTGACTGCAGGACTGAGAACCTGAAAGCCATTCTGCTTCACATCCCACAGGGCAAGCCACGCTCTTACAGACCAGCATTAACACACCAAGGGCAGAGGCAGAGATTACTAGCTAATTAAAATACTTTCGAAGATCAACCAGAAACACAAGAGATACAGGGAGGAATGAGACCAACCATCAACCTAGAAAGCACAGGGTTTGATTAACTTTGCAACCGAAACAGCTTTGTTCACTGCAGTGTTATTCAACAGAACTCCCTGGAATAGCAGGAACATAAACCGGACAAGTCATTGAGATTATTGTATATGGCATGCTCAAAATCAGGCTTCAGTCAGCTACAGATAAACACTGTTCTCTGATGATATTAATTGCAGTGGCAACTGCTTGGCTACCATCCTAGCTGAATTTAATACCTGCAATAGAGGCTGTTGACAGGCGATGGGGTCAACAATAGTTTTGGAAGACTCCAAGAAAAGGGGCAGCTTAAACAAAGACTTTGTTAGATCAAAATTCTCTCTCTTTCAGTGCAGAGAATGGCTTATGGCAAAGGGTGAGCACACCGGAAAGCTCCCTTAAGCTGCGTGACTTTAACCCAAAAACAGAAGGAACAGAAAATCTGGATCAATTACTTCCATCAACTCTATTTTACATATGGGATTTTATAGTTCACGCAGAAATAGGTTACGCTGCCAGTTCTTGTTATCCTCGGAGCATTTCAGCCTACCTCAATGACACACATGAACAGATACCAAGCTCTTTGATTGCTTTGGTCCCATCCTAAGCATAGAAAGAAGTGTTGGCACCGCTCTGTCAAGGCTGTTCCTTCTAGAAAGGGACTAATCTCATTTCCCTAGCCATCATTACACAGCTCTTTTCAATGCCTTGATAGTTTTCAATAACTAAATGGAGACAGAAGGCATACATCTCGGTCCACTCATGGCTCCCCGGGTAGAGAATTCCTCACCCCACGCCAAATACCAAACTTCAAGTGGAGCTTAATTATCCTCTTAATAGCACAGATGAGGCTGGATGCTGAGCAGACACATCGGGAAGGACGGGCAGGCCCAACTCCTGGCACACAACTTAAAGCTCCTGGGAATTTTGCAGTCGATAATGGATGATGTGAAGAGGCCATCTCCCCATCCCAAACCCTTCTCCCAACGCAGAGCTCACCCTGACACAGCTCTGTGTCCACCTCCACACCTCACTCATCACCCCCGGACACCCGAAACAGAACCCTAGCACAAGCTCTCAGGCTCGCCCGTCTTATCGGCGCGCGGAGGCAGGCCCGGGGTGTGTTTCCATCTCAGTGCTGAGCAGGGCTGTGACTCCCCTTCCACCCCAGCACCAGGGATACCCGCGCAGCCCTCGGCGGAGCGGCACGACGACGCCGGTGATCGGAGCAGGGAGGCCGGGCCCGCTCCGGCCGCTGAGCCCCGCTGTCAGCAGAAGCCGGCCCCAGCCTGGGCTGCTCGGAGATCTCATAAGCTCCTACTCAGACCTGTCCCCTCCCCGCTTCGCCTATCCCTCCATCCTGCAGCCAGGGCAGCAGCCGCCACCAGCCTGCCCCGCCGGCCGCCTCCGAGCGACGAGGCCCAGAGGGTACAGGGGCAGCCGGCGGGCTCTGTCAGCGACCCGACCCCGCCGCATCCCTTTCCGGGGGGGGGCTCACCGAAGGTGCGGCGCTGCTTGAAGCTCTTCTCCGAGGGCATGACGGCGGCTTAACACAGCGACGGCAAACAACCCTTAATACCGACGCCCGCCACCGCCAGCGACTCCACCGTCAGCTGACGCCGCGCGTCACGGCGAGGCGGGGCAGGCACGGCTGCGGCGACATCTTGAGTGTGGCGGGATGGGCCGCCTGTCGCCGCCCGGCTGGGTGCTGCGCCCCGGTGCATGGTCCCGCGGAGTGCGTGGTCACTCTTTCGAGCTCTGTCACGTTCCTGCTCGGTGACACAGCAATGACTGTCTCAGAGAGCCCTGCCACTGTAACCCCATAGCCATGGCTGTCTCAGAGAGTGTCACCAAAAGTCGGGAGAATAAAACTCCTTAACACCAATGTATCATTAAGAAGCAGGCATTATTTATTGCAGCGCTGGGTGGGTGCTAGGTGGAATTTCCACAAATCAAGCACATCCCATGCTGATTTCGTCCATTATATTTATACACAAAAATTACAAGGTAGTACACTCCCAGTTACAATGATTGGTTAGTGATTTATGTACAATTATAATATCTGCAGTGTCATTCTCTTCTGTCACTATGCTTGTGTGGGGGAAGGGTCTTCTCGATCTGTGGGTGCGTTTCTTCCTATTATAATGAAAGCAGTTTACTTCAGGACACATTAAAAGTAAGTTTTGTTGCCAAGTTGGCCGGCTAGATTTATACCTTGCCAGGTTGTCAAATAACTCATCCTATATACAATAGACCCTAGGTGCTTTGGTTATGCTCTAGAGAGTAAGGACTAAGGCTAACATGTTACGGAGAACAGGGACTTCAAGCAACACCGCATCAGATTTCAAATAACACAGCAACCGGTGCTAACATAAAGGCTAACTTCTTAAATCAAGATGCTCCTATAGATAACTGTTTCACAAGCAAACACAAAATATAGAAAGATTCAGTAAAACTTAAGATAATCTACAACAAGAGCACTGCCAGTGTACCCACACAGCGAAAACACAGCCATGGCTGCCTCAGAGTGTCCTTCCAGTGTGCCCCCTCAGTGACACACAGCCATGGCTACCTCAAAGCACCCCACCATGTACCCCCTCAGCAACATTTGTCTATGGCCGCCTCAGAGCACCCTGCCAGTGTTCCCCCTCAGTGACACACAGTCATGGCCACCTCAGAGTGGCCCACCCTGTCTCCCCCTCAATAACATGTGCTTTTACGTGACTTCGCCTCCATGCAGAGTTGCAAGTTGAGTTATTTGCCTTCAGTTTACATTCAGCATCCATAGACACGAGTATGAGGAGGCTGTGGTAAAACTTATGTTCAGGGAACAACATTTTAGTAGCAGGTGTTGCAATTCACTTGAAGCCCACCACCCGTTCTCATGTGGTTTGTCAGGAATTGCTTCAAACTTGGTGACTGTGCTGGAACAGGGCCCTTTAAAAACCTAGCCTACAGAGCATTTTTAATTCTAGTCTTAGAATGCTTTACAAAGCATTTAACCGGAAAAAGAGAAGACTTAACTGAAAGAAGACATTATATCTTCAGATATGCTAAAGGTTGCTGAAGAGCAGGAGGGAATTAGCTCTTCTCTGCATGCAGTGAGTCTAGGACAAGAAACAATGAGCTTAAATCTTGGAAAAGGTGATAGAAATTACACATTGGGTTAAGAGTAAGAATAGGTGAGCACCGGAACAAATTGCCCAGGAAAGCAGTGGAAAAGTCATCATTGTATATTTTTATATAACAAGAAATTAGTAAAACATCTGTTCTGAAGAGTTTAGAGACAATTGTTCTTATCTCAGGGAGAAGAATGGAGAAAATAATCTCTTACAACATCTGTCAGCCCTAGTTTTTCATAAAGCAAAAGAGATGTGATTTGCCCAAACTTACAAAGCAGGTTAGAGCACAGTCTGGATTTGTATTCCAGTTAAGATCCTCATGTCTGCACCCTATACATCAGGCTATATTAAATCTGAAGTTGAAAAAAAAGCCAGGTTTTCCCATCTGTTCTCTCTTCCACAAGGCTGGGTTTGTTGTTGGTGTTTTTTTTTGTTAAAAAGCCAGCATGTATGGTGACTTCAAGACCTAGCTGATATTTACAGCATTTCCCTGGAGAAAAACCTCCCACTTTTCTTTTCTTTTCTTTTCTTTTTTTTTTTTTAACATATGAGCTGCTTTACAACAAAGTGAGAGAGTTTCACAATCAGAATTATAAATCATCCCTTAATTTCTCTGGTACTTTTTACAGTGAATACATAAAGCTATTCCTCTGCAGTGCTACACCCTTGCTGGAAGACAGCACTTAAGTGCTTAGAGCTATTAGCTCAGCAGCTGTCAGCAGTATTAAATTCACCAGAAACACAGACAGAAAATCCCCACAAAATAAAAGGAAGGAAGGACACTGTACTGACAGTAACTTGCATTTAAACCTGAAAAAAATACCTTCCCTCAGTTATTTTCACATGAATTGTTATTATTGATCTAGCTCAGGTAAAGATCAATGTGGACCTTGATTTTTTAACACAGTGTACAACCATTACCTAGCTAATATGGAGATTTTCAGACAGAAATAGATTGTAGTGAATTGTTTTCAATGCCTTAAAATAAGTTTTCTGAGAAGTTTTGATCTTAAATTCGTCCTAAGATAAGATTACCCTATGAACAAATTCCCAAACTTCACATTTCTCTGCAGAAGTCACCTTTTGAGTTAGTAGAACTCTAGCAAGAAGTGATGAGAAGGACAAAATATCTCTCTTTTTGGGAGTTATGAAAAGTGAAGCTAAAGAAACCACTTGCAGAACATTTTCCATGTGTGGGTTTTCTCTGAGATCTAACAACAGATGAGCCCGTCCCTCAGTAGGAATGCTGACTCTCTTCTATCTATCTGGCCACATATTTCACAAGACTTCTGGAATATAACACTTTTGAGATTAATAGACAGATGCTTTTCTGGATGGTAAATCAAAACTAACATACCTGTTCAATGTCACCACAAAATCACCATTTTCTTAGAATGTTTGGCTAAAATCTCATTGTACTCCCCCTGCCCAAGACATCATTGCCATGTACCATAAACCTGACATCAGGTACTGCTGTTATTTTTATTCCAGCAAATATTGCTTGGCTTCAGGATCACATTTTAAATGGGAGCCATTGGTTTCACAAGGAAATACAGTGAATCGGTTGGTGTAAGCAATAACAACTTATGTTTATGTACTACCTTTCGCTCAAACAGATCCATAACCTCTTGGCAAACTCACAATAGTGTGAGTGCAGAAGGCATAGCAGGGAAATTGTGGAATAATACAGCATGCAACAAAGTCTTCCACTGATTTTTAATACTCCTAGGATTTAAGCAATTCCACACATATTTAAATATTAAGAGTACTACTGTCCTGGGTTCAGCAGTAGCAGTCATTTCAGTAGCAGTCATTTTTCTCCTTCTTAGTAGCTGGTACAGTGCTGTGTTTTTGACTTTCAGCCTGGGAACAATGCTGATAACACAGATGTTTTTAGTTGTTGCTAAGCAATGTTTAGTCTGACCAAGGACTTTCTGAGTTTCCTTCACTTTGTGAAGACTTTGCCAGGGAGGAGGGGAAGCCAGGAGGAAGCAGAGACAGGACACCTGACCCAAACTAGCCAAAGAGGTATTCCATACCACAGCCCATCATGCCCAGTATATAAACTGAGGGCAATTACCCAGAAGGGCTAAATCACTGCTCAGGTCGGGCTGGGTATCGGTTGGCGGATGGTGAGCGGTTGCATTCTTTTCCCTTGTTATTTCCCTTATCATTATTATTATTGGTGGCAGCAGTAGTGGGTTTGTGTTATACCTTAGTTACTGGACTGTTCTTATCTCAACCCATGGGAGTTACATTCTTTCTATTCTCTTCCCCATCCCTCCGGGAGCAGGGGGAGGAAGGGGGGGGGAGTGAGTGAGTGGCTGCGTGCTTCTGGGGTGCCGGCTGGGCTTAAACCACGACAACTGCATGCATCCTGGACTCAGGATGACCATGGCAACACAGTTCAACCTGATGAATAATCAACAGCAGCAAAGAGCAGAACAAGACCTGACATACAGTCACTACAACTCCCCCTTCAGACTTGCAGAAACTCTAGTAGGATGGTAGTGAGTGGCCAGGGAACAGGTAAAGTGAAGTCTGACTTGAAAGGAAACTGCTCCAGACACTAGTTGAATAGTCTATGACAGACAGCCTTATGCATGCAGTGAGCCAGGTTTCCAGAGGACATAAATAGCTGCAGTTTTGTTGAAGCTAGTAGACCTGTGCTGGGCGGTAATAAAATATATTATTAGATGCAAAGCGATTTTAAGGAGAGCTTTAGTTTTCCAAATAGCCTATCCTGGCTAACTTGTTTCAGAGGTTTTAGAGCTGATCATTCCAGAAGAAAACCAAAATACCCTCAACAAAATAGATGCTGTAACATGGGAGTTTATGATATCTTCATTAGTCTATGATGTCGGGCTACATCTCTTGTAACAGTCTTTCAGAGCCGGAGAGGTGGTGTGCAGTGGTGGATTGTTGCCTGCTGATGATATCACAGAACTTGTCTGGTTCTACAGCATCCAGGATTCCCAGGCGGTCTCCCATCCAAATACTAACGGAGATCGACTCTGCTTAGCTTCCGAAACAAGTGAACTTATGGAAGGAAAAAAGAGCAGTAGCAGTTTGGCAATAATTCCTCACATCACTAACTACAACTTATTTAAGCCTCCTGTCCTGGGTTCAGCAGTAGCAGTCATTTTTTCTCCTTCTTGGTAGCTGGTGCAGTGCTGTGTTTTTGACTTTTGGCCTGGGAACAGTGCTGATATCACCAATGCTTTTAGTTACTGCTCAAATGTTTGGTCTGGCCAAGGACTTTCTGAGCCTCATGCTCTGCCAGGGAGGAGGGGAAGCCGGGAGGAAGCAGAGACAGGATACCTGACCCAAACTGACCAAAGAAGTATTCCATACCACAGCACGTCATGCCCAGGATGTAACTGAGGGTTACCCGGAAGGGCTAGAGGACTGCAGGGTTGGACGAGGTATCGGGCGGTGCTTGGTCGGGCTGGGGGGGCAAGTTATCAGTTGGTGGGTGGTGAGGTGTTGTATTCTCTTCCCTTGTTATTTCCTTTATCATTATTATTATTAGTGGTAGCAGTAGTGATTTGTGTTATACCTTAGTTACTAAACTGTTCTTATCTCAACCTGTGGGAGTTGCATTCTTTTGATTCTCCTTCCCATGCCTCCAGGAACAGGGGGAGGGAAAAAAGGGGGGGGGGGGGAGGGGGGGAGTGAGAGAGCAACTGCGTGATTTATGGCTGACTTTGTTTAAACCACAACGCCTCCTTTTTCCCAACACTCACATGCTGAAGCCTGTGGCTTCAGTGAACACACTCCTTATTTACATTGTGAGAAACTGAGGCACATAGAGTTTCAGTGAGCTGCCTGTGGTTGCAGCAAACCCAGTAATAGCATCTCAGACACCTGACTGTATGTCCCATGATCTGTCCTGGACAGGATAATGCTTCTGTGAACTAAGCTGGCAGAAGTGTTGGGCACAGTGAAATTTTTCAGGCTGGACAGTGGCCAAAGCAGAAAGAGCAATGACTGCTTCTAGCAGAAATGCCATAAAGTCTTTGTTGACCTCTGGCACTCATGACCACGGCTGATCATTTGGATTGACTAATACCACATTGCAAGGACAGTGTATTATAGAAATACCATAATCTTTTTCATAAAGAGAAGGCACTAAGCTCAGCTCTAAAGCAGAAGGATGCAAAACACTTCCTGAATCATCCACAGCATTTTCTGCAGTGCTCTGGATTTTCCTTGAAGAGCCCTGTCTGTCCACTAATCAGTTTATCCTGCAAAATCAACATCCAGACAGAAAGGAAAAAGGTAGAAAACACTGAAATCAGGATGAGAAAAGCTATTTTCCAGCTTAAAAAAATCAAAGAAAGGCTATCTGAGAGGAAAAGATTATACCATAAAAGTCAGTCGGAGAAGCTCTCTAAGACTCAATTTGGAGTTTTAGAAAGCAGTATTCTTTATTGCAGTGCTGGGCACACACACAAAGGTGAGCCTTTACTTGCTTGCAGCAGTTATGTATCTATCATACTCATGCATATTCACAGCTTTTCCATGAAATTATTTATATATATTAATGAGATTTCCAGGAACTAATTATAATATTTGCATCCTAATTATGTATGACCTTTCTTGCTGAGTGGGGGTCTCTGGTGGTCACTGATAGTCTTCCTCAATGTGTTTATTGAATGACTTTAGTGCTTGCACATGCTCGCAAGGTCCTAGTGCTGAGTTAGCAGTTGGTATGTCCTTGCTTCTGTTCTGTTCCAGTCTCACTCTACGTTGGGTGCCACTCTGCTATCTTGAAGGCTGGCATCCTTGATCTTATTTACTGCCTCCTTAGTTGTTATCGATCCCAAGATGTTCCTTCCCCATCAGCCGGACATTCCTTTCTTTCTACATGTTAGTAAGTTAGAACAGTTTGGCCTATTCTACTATGTTAGTTTAAAGCCACACACACTATTGTTAGTTTAAACCTATAATTTAAGACTACAGTGATAATGTACTTTTACTGTTTTCCCTATCATCACAAACAAAGCTGGTAGATTCAGATAATGGATTCAGTAACAGAGAGGGGAAAGTGCCGGTTTTATAGTCTGATGACAGGGTGGTAACCACTGAAGTTGTAAGTTATATTCAGTTATAAGCACCCTGCTCTGCTCTCTGCCTTCCAGGCCCCAAGTACCTTTGCTGTGCCCAGCCTACAAACTCTGCATGTAACTACAGTGGGATGCTCCACAAGAACAGCACTGGAAACCTTTTCTGTCTGGGTCCTGAAACTTAGGGTGGAGACAATGATTGTTTCTCCTCTCTAATGTGATGAAAAGCTGAGATTCACCCCCCCCCCCTTCTGCTCTATGGGAAGGGGAAATGCAGTCACCCCGAGCACTGGAAGCCCATAGGGCTTGTCACATTGCCTTGTCTTTGCTGGGCTTTGTTCCCTGCCAGGTGACATCAGTGCATCATGGAGGTAGCACTGCCTTTCAGCCAGATGGACTTTTCCCCTTCTTAATCTGAAGGAAATGAGCATGGGGCAATGGAGCTCTGTGGAAATTGGCATAGATTTATGATGGTCTTTCCTACCTTCTGCTGGGCCAGGCTGGAAAGGGGGTCAAGTGGGCCAGGGAAAAGTCTGAGCACTGAGGGACGGAATAGGATGCAGTGGCTAGGCACCTGTGGAGCCAAGGCTGGTGGATAAGGTTATAGGGATCAGGTGAGTGACAGAAAAGGAGAGAAGGTTGTAGGGAGATTAGGCACAGCAGAGTATTCAGAGGAAAAGGAGAAAGAACAATGTCCAGATAAAAATAGAAAATGCAAAAGAGTGAAAAGCTTGTGTGTGCTGTAGACTGTTGAGATTCTGCTCTTTTGTATCATTCACATAAAAACCCTTGCCATTAGTACTTTTCCCCTGTCCTCTCCATGAGTCCATCAGTTCCTCAACAAACAGACATGATGAGGCCTTCTAGAGGTCTGTCAGAAACTGTGAGTACCAGATGATGCCCTGGGTTTGGCTGTAACAGTTATTTTTCCCCTTCTTAATAGCTGGTGCAGTGCTACGTTTTGGCTTTAATCTGAGAACAATGCTGATAACACAACAATGTTTTAATTGTTGCTAAGTAATGCTTACCCCGGTCAAGGACTTCTCAGTTTCATGCTCTGCTAGTGAGGAGGGGCTGGGAGGAAGACGGGAGGAAGCAGAGACAGGACACCTGACCCAAACTAGCCAAAGGGGTATTCCATACCACAGCACGACATACGCAATATAGAAACTGGGGGAGTCACCTGGAAGGCCCATATCGCTGCTCAGTTCAGGCTGGGTATTGGCTGGCAGGTGGTGAGCAATTGTAGTGCGCATCACTTGTACTTATTCTTTTTTCTTTCCCTTTTATTTTTATATTTTCTCCCCTTTTTATTTCCCTTATTATTATTATTATTGGTGGCGGTAGTAGTAGATTTTTATTATACCTTAGATACTCTACTGTTCTTATCTCAACCCGTGGGAGTTACATTCTTTGGATTCTCCTCCCCATCCCTCTGGGAGCAGGTGGGAAGAAGTGGCGGAGTGAGTGAGCGGCTGCATGGTTCTGAGTTACCAGGTGGGCTTAAACCACTACAGTCCTTTGTGGCTCCCAAGGTGGGGCTTGAGATAACGACAGATCTGACCAGAGTGTGCCTAATCATATTTGTGATAAGCATTCATTGTTTTGGATTGATAGTCACTCATCACAATGCTGATTTATCTGCTCTCAGAGTTGTTGCGCTTGGTCTCAGAGTTTCATTATCTCACACCTTACTTGCAGCCAGTATTTGCTGGTTTAGTGTTTAGGAGTTTTGGGTCCTGGGCTAAGGTTCTCATTTTGCTGTACTTCATGGTAATGGATTGTGATACAATAGAATCATTAATCATGAAACTGGGCTGGTATGTGTTCTCAGGGTGGACATGACCTCTATACTATGGGAAGCATGTAATGGGAATTTTTAACAATTACACATCTTTTTTTTTTTTTTTTCCCTAGGAGTGTCAATCTATGAAGGAGAGATTCCCTCACACCCTCTTCTCCCTCACCGGGCTATTTACAGCAGCATTTGAGAATGCTAAAGGTTTGGAATATTCTTTGCATACCCTTGAAGCCTGCCTGCTGCTTTTGATGGGAATCAGCATGTTGCCCCAAATACTGCATGTGTTTAAACCGTGGCCATGTCACCCTGAGAATGCCAGATCTTGTCTGATCTCAAAAGCTAAGCAGGGTTGGGCCTGGGTTTTGTCTAAGATTAAATGACTATCTAAGAGGGACACCAACAGTTCTTCCCTGAAGCTGGACAGTCATGAGTGGCAGGGTGTGTGGGATTGTATGAGCGAGCTCCAAGGCCAGTTGACCCCTCCAGTGCTTTGGAACTTCACCCCTGAACAAGTGTGAAATCCAGAAAAATTAGCAGAGCGCTTAGACAAGGTGTGCTATTGTCCTGGCAATACTAGAGAGGGACAACCCGCTGCAATGTGCTGTGGCTTGGCCTACACCTACAGAGCCCTGCTCTGTAAGGAGCAAAAAAAAGATGTCTCTGGATCTGATGGCAAAGCAACAGTCAACACAGCTACTCAAACCCCAAGCACAGTAGCTCCCCCAACTCCAGAGACAAGGACAGAAGCTACTCAAACCCCAACAACAGACACTGCAGCCACTCCAACCACAGTGAAAGACACTGCAGCTGAACCAAAGGACCAATAAATGCCAATATTACTTGCCCCTATAAGCAAGGGGAAAAGCAAGCAAGAGCCATGAAGAGCAACTCGTGCAGTGAAGTAAGATGAAGGCCAAATGTGCGTACTAGAGGGGGTGATACCTGAATGAGAGGAATTAGTACAGGAATCAGAGGAAGAGGAATCAGAGGAAGAGATAACTTCTTGATCCCAGACCTCAACCGAGCTGCAGAAAATGAAAACAGATTTCAGTCGTCTTCCAGGGGAGCACATCATCACTTGGTTCCTCCAGTGCTGGGAAAATAGGGCCGACGGTCACAAACTAGAAGGTAGGGAAGCCAAGTAGATGGGATCACTTGCTAGGAAAAGGGGAACTGAAAAAGAGATTGCAAAAGAGAAACAAACCTTCAGATTATGGAGGCGGCTCTTGGCAGCAGTGAAGGAAAGGTATCCCTACAAGGATGATGTTATGAGTTGCTCAGCCAAGTGGACCAGGATAGAGAAAGGCATCCAGTACCAGAGGGAATTAGCTGTTCTAGAGATGATCTATCGTGGGCCAGATGGAGAGAGGCATCCAGCACCTGTAGTAACAGATGAAGTTGAATGGACACGACCCATGAGGCGGAAATTTACACAGAGTGCACTATCATGATATGCCCACTCACTGGCATCAATGACCTGGAGTGAGGCAACACCACCGAGAGTGGATGAAGTGAGTCATCAACTCCAAGAGTTTGAAGACAATCTCACCCCTTCCACCATTTCAGCTGTGAAAACTGTCCCAGGAGTTCAAACAACTGAGAGATGATCTATCTGATCTATCCAGCTCCCACGCGTACAGACCCGTGTCTCAGCTATTAACAGAAAGCTCCCTATTACCCAAGAAGGAAGATATAGGAGGTACACTCCATGGGGCACCCTATGGTTTTACCTGTGGGATCACAGAGAAGACAAGAGAAAGTGGGATGGAAAAAATACCTCAGTTCTGGAGGAACATGTGTGTGAATTGAAAACACTGGTCAAGGATAGAATCATAGAATAGTTAGGGTTGGAAAGGACCTTAAGATAATCTAGTACCAACCCCCCTGCCATGGGCAGGGACACTTCCCACTAAACCATGTCACACAAGGTTCTGTCCAACCGAGCCTTCAACACTGCCAGGGATGGAGCCTTCACAGCCTCCCTGGGAAACCCATTCCAGTGCCTCACCACCCTAACAGGAAAGAATTTCCTCCTTATATATAATCTAAATTTGCCCTGTTTAAGTTTGAACCTGTTACCTCTTGTCCTATCGTTACAATTCCTACTGAAGAGTCCCTCCCCAGCATCCCTATAGGCCTCCTTCAGATACTGGAAGGCTGCTATGAGGTCTCCACGCAGCCTTCTCTTCTCCAGGCTGAACAGCCCCAACTTTCTCAGCCTAGCTTCATACGGGAGGTGATCCAGTCCCCTGATCATCCTCGTGGCCCTCCTCTGGACTTGTTCCAAGATTTCCATGTTCTTTTTATGTTGAGGACACCAGAACTGTACACAGTACTCCAAGTGAGGTCTCATGAAAGCAGAATAGAGGGGCAGGATCACCTCCTTCAACCTGCTGGTCATGCTCCTGTCCTGGGTTCAGCAGTAGCAGTCATTTTTTCTCCTTCTTAGTAGCTGGTGCAGTGCTGTGTTTTTGACTTTCGGCCTGGGAACAGTGCTGATAACACCAATGTTTTTAGTTACTGCTCAAATGTTTAGTCTGGCCAAGGACTTTCTGAGTCTCATGCTCTGCCAGGGAGGAGGGGAAGCTGGGAGGAAGCAGAGACAGAACACGTGACCCAAACTAGCCAAAGAGGTATTCCATACCACAGCACGTCATGCCCAGTGTATAAACTGGGGGCAGTTACCCAGAAGGGCTAGATCACTGCTTGGGTCAGGCTGGGTATTGGTCAGCAGGTGGTATTGTATTCTCTTCCCTTGTTATTTCCCTTATCATTATTATTATTGGTGGTAGCAGTAGTGGTTTAGTGTTATACCTTAGTTACTGAACTGTTCTTATCTCAACCCATGGGAGTTACATTCTTTTGATTCTCCTCCCCATCCCTCTGGGAGTGGGGGGAGGAAGGGGGGGGATGTGAGCGAGGACTGCATGGCTGATTTATGACTGAGCTTAAACCGCGACAGCTCCTTCTGATACAGCCCAGGATATGGTTGGCCTTCTGGGCTGCGAGCGCTCACTGAAGCCGGCTCCTGTTCATTTCTCATTGACCAACACCCCCGAGTACTTCTCCACGGGGCTGCTCTGAATTTCTTCTCTGCCTAACCTGTAGCTGTGCCTGGGATTGCTCTGACCCAGGTGTAGGACCTTGCACTTGCCATGTTTAAAGTTCTTGAGGTTGGCATCAGCCTACCTTACAAGCGTGTCAAGGTCCCTCTGGATGGCATTCCTTCCCTCCAGCCTATGAACCGAACCACACAGCTTGTTGTCATTGGCAAACTTGCTGAGGGCGCACTCAATCCCACTGTCCATGTCACCAAAAAAGATGTTGAACAAGACCATCCCAACACCGATCCCTGAGGGGTCCAGCTGGACATTAAACCATTGATCACAACTCTTTGCGTGCGACCATCCCTGTTTAATGATTTGATCAGGGTCTTCACAGATACACTTTCTTCAAATATCTGGCAGATGTTTGGTACTGCTAAAGAAGGCTGGTGATTGATCTGTGGTGTAGATGTCTGATGTCAAGGAGGGTAGTTTTCTGTTCTGAGATCTATCAGGGTCACTGCAGCAGGGTGGTTTTTGTTGCTGATGATTTTTTGGGATCTCCCTCCTCTCATTTCCTCCCTCTGGTCTTCTAAGAGTTCCTTATATTGAGATGTTAGTACTTGGTTTTGTATTTTTAAAGTTTCTTCTAAGTTCAGCTTGTACTTCCTGAAAATGAAAGAATCTTATTTTCTCCTTTAAAGCTGCCTTTAAGATCCCTGTATTGCTTTGTTTTCAGGGTGTTCTGTAAGCAATCAAAGGCATATGTGTGTACAACAGACCCATCTGTCCTGGGTTTAGCAGTAGCAGTCAATTTTTCTCCTTCTTGGTAGCTGGTGCAGCGCTGTGTTTTGACTTCCAGCCTGGGAACAGTGCTGATAATACCGATGTTTTCAGTTGTTGCTAAGTAATGTTTACCCTGACCAAGGACTTTGTGAGGCTCATGCTCTGCCAGGGAGGAGGGGAAGCTGTGAGGAAGTAGAGACGGGACACCTGACCCAAGCTAGCCAAAGAGGTGTTCCATACCACAGCACGTCATGCCCGGGGGGGAAGGGAAGGGGGGAGGGTAACTGGGAGTTACCCAGAAGGACATGGTCTTCTGGGTCGGACTCGTTTCTCGGAGGGTGGTATTGTATTCTCTTCCCTTGTTATTTTATTTTATCATTGTTGTCATTGGTGGTAGCGGTGGTGATTTGTGCTGTACATTGGTTGCTGGACTGTTCTTGTCTCAACCTGTGAGAGTTGCACTCTTTCGATCCTCCTCCCCATCCCTCCAGGAGCAGGGAAGGGGAGAGCCCCGTGGGGGGGCCTTGATTGCTCTCAGCCCGGCACCACTCACTGGGAGTGAGTGAACAAGCTGTCTGTTTAGGGTGATCTGCTTTCAAGTATAACCATACTTGTATGTGCTGATGCCTCTTTTATGTCTCCATTTCACTCTTTTAAAAGTCTGTGACCTTTTCTTTAGGTTCCTAATAAGCAGGAATATGATCAAATATGATCCTAATATGATCAAAACCATATATAAACCATGTAATCTAAAGTAAAATGGTCTTCGACTTGCAATCAGAGTCCATGCCTTAAATCCCCTCAAATGGTGACCCCGACGTGATCGCAGACCGAAGGGCTCAACTTGCAGAAAAGGGCTGCGTACTCCCAAGAGGACTGTCTCGGCTGAAGGATCATCTTGTCGGCTGGACCCAGCAGACCAGAAATCCCAGGTAGCTTCACATACTTCAGAAAAAAATTCAGGTGAGCAGCTGAGAGACTGGAGGGAAAGAGAGAAGATGGGTTTGAATATCTCGAGCAAAGAAAGGACAATAGTTAGGGTGATGCAACAAATGTTAAAGTGACAAGGAGTAAAATATGAAAGAAACAATTTGGAACTATTTCTAGCATGGTTAAAAAGTAAGGACTTGCCTGTGGAAACACCGCCTGTATTTGACTGTGAAATTTGGAAAAAAGCTGGTAATCTGATCTTTGACCATGCTACAAGGGGTGACTCAAATGCCGTATGTATACAATCGATGTGGCATTTGGTATATGAGACACTAAAGCAGAAGCATTGTGAAAAAACTGTGACAGAGGAAGTCAGTGGAATATTAGTGACTGGAGACCTGAATGAGGAAACTGCTCACAGTGGAGAGTCAGCAAAACAGGAAACAGCAGTTCAGACAGACAAGAGTGAAGCATAGTGGGAGGAAAGTGGGTCAGAAAGCTTGGATGAGGAGGGGACTGTGGTCTCACAAAAGATAACATTGCTGCCACATATGCGACCTACGTTTTCACGTAAAAAGGATTCAGGCAGAACGATGATGGCTGCAAGCTGTGGGGAGCAGAAAGAGGAAGATGAAGGGAGTAAAATAAGAGAAGGGTGGAGAAAAGTGCATTAAGACGGAATCAAGGAAGGGGAAAAGTTGCAATTAACCCCTCACTTGGCATTTCTGGTGGTGGTTCAGCTCAATCAGCACGGGACCCATCAGGCTTTCAATTGGGAACTGGTAAAGGAGGTTCGAAAAGCTGTGATGCAAAATGGGCTACAATCATCATTTACCCAGACATTATTGGAAAATGTCTTGGGTGTACAGCTTGTGACTCCATTTGATTATCATCAATTAGCCGCATTGATTTTAACACCAACCCAAAAGTTGTTGTGGAAGGACAGATGGGCAGATATTTGTGAGGTGCAGGCTCTAGAGAACTTAAATTGGCAACCAGGCGAGCCACGCCTGGAAGTAGGGGTAGATCATCTAATGGGAACAGGCGCATTTGTTACTCCTGAGACTCAGGCTCTAATGGTGCCAGACATTTTAAGAGACTCAGCCCATTTAGCATTAAGAACATTTGCAACTATTCTGGAAATGGGAAGGAAACAGGTCGATTTTACTGCGATAAGACAGGGGAAGGACGAGCCCTATATGCAATTTATAGATCGCTTGCAAGAAGCCGTGGATAAGCAGTTTGATCATCCAGAAGCAAAAGAGTCTTTGTTACTAAAATTGGCTATTGAGAAGGCGAATGTGGACTGTAGAAAGGTTTTGCTGTCCCTGCTAAAATCTGCATCATTAATAGAGATGGTAGAGGCTGAGGAACACGTAGGCTCTTTAGAACAGCAACAGACAGTGTTAGCCGGCATGTTTGCGAAGGCCATGCAACCCCTAGGAACCACAAATAAAAGATATGCTTGTGGCAAACTAGGTCACCTTAGCTGCCAGTGCCTGAAAGTCAAAGCAGCCAAATCCAAGGGCCAATCAGACCGGGTCCCAGGATTGTGCCCCTGATGTCAAAAGGGTCATCATTATGCCAACCAGTGTTGGTCCAAATATGATCGGGAGAGCAAACCCCTTGATCAGGGATTGGGAAACTGGAAGCGCAGTGTGGGGCAGGGCCACGCCATGACACAAATGCCCCTGAATGTGGTGAGTGGACCCCCATCATTAAACAACAACCTTCAGGGTGCTTGGACCAACTCACCACAAAAACTTGTGGAAGTGCCAGAGTGGATGTAGTGACGACTGAGGAAGTCGCATTAATAACATCTGCCCTCCACACGGTGGCGCTTAATGCACATGGACCTTTAGGCCACGGCCCTAGTGCCCTGTTATTCGGACGTTCTAGTGTAACGCTGCAGGGTATCATTGTGCTGCCTGGGTGTCTTGGGTTCAGCAGTAGCAGTCATGTTTCTCCTTTGTGGTAGCTGGTGCAGTGCTGTGTTTTGACTTCCAGCCTGGGAACAATGTTGGTGAAACCGATGTTTTCGGTTGTTGCTAAGTGATGTTTACCCTGACCAAGGACTTTGTGAGGCTCATGCTCTGCCAGGGAGGAGGGGAAGCTGTGAGGAAGCAGAGACAGGGCGCCTGACCCAGGCTAGCCAAGGAGGTATTCCATGCCACAGCACGTCATGCCCGGGGTGGGGGCTAACTGGGAGTTACCCGGAAGGACACGGGCTTCCGGGTGGGACTCGTTTCTTGGAGGGTGGTATCGTATTCTCTTCCCTTGTTATTTTCCCTTATCATTGTTGTAGTTGGTAGTAGCAGTGGTGATTTGTGTTGTACATTGGTTGCTGGACTGTTCTTGTCTCAACCCGTAGGAGTTGCACCCTTTCGATCCTCCTCCCCCTTCCTCTGGGAGCGGGGAAGGGGAGAGCCCCGGTGGGGGGGTGGGCCCTCGATTGTTGTCAGCCCGGCACCACTCACTGGGAGTGAGTGAACAAGTTGCCTGACTGGGTTTAAACCACGACACTGGGGTAATGGATGCGGACTATATGGGACAGATTAAGGCAACGGTATGGACTCCAAGCCCTCCAGTACATACCCCTAAGAACACATGTATAGCACAACTTATTCATTTTTAAATCAGGCACCCAGAACTGGGTCAAAGAAAAGGGAAACTGGAGGCTTCGGCTCCACAGGACAAGAAATAAATATTATGTGGACATTAGAGATTCAGCAAACAAAACCACAGATTTGAATAATGATGAACTGGGGAAATCAATCAGTGCAGCTTGATATGCTAGTAGATGCTGGAGCGGATGTAACAGTAATTGCTGAGAAAAATTGGCCTCAAGATGGGCCATTAATTAATCCCCAGGGAACTTTAGTAGGCATGGGAGAAAACATCACAACTAACCAAAGTGCTCATTTAGTGACCTTTCAAACATCAGATGGATCTCAGGGTTTCACCAGACTATATGTGACTTTAATTCCCATGAATCTGTTGGGAAGGGACTTGGTGGGACAAATGGGATGCACCCTGTTGTCAAAAAAATTTTTAGGATGGGCCACTGATGGGCAACCAGTACTCAAACTGAAATGAAAAACCTGTTTGGGTAGATCAGTGGCCATTAACCACAGAAAAGGTTGCCATTCTGTGACAGCTCATCCAAGAGCAGCTACAAGCCATCAACAAGTCCATGGAACTAGGACATGCACTGGTAAAGAAGATCTCTACTGGTGCTGCCAGGAAAAAGCTGCGGGTCGTAGTAGTAGGGGACTCTACTTTGAAAGGGACAGAAGTACTTGTCTGTCGGCCTGACCCAGTCTCAAGGGAGGTGTGTTGCCTACCAGGGGCACGGATCAGGGATGTGGCAGAGAGGCAGCCTCCTCTAGTAAGTCCCATGGACTATTATCCACTTCTGGTGATACATGTGGGTGCCAGGGATATAGATAGTAGTAGTCTGGGGAACATAAAGAAGGACTACAGAGGCCTGGGGGAGGTGGTTAGGGGCTCTGGAGCTCAGATAGTCTTTTCATCAGTTCTCCAGGGTACAGGGGAGGACCTAAAAAAAGCTAGGAGGATTAGCCAGGTTAATAAATGGATAAAAGGGTGGTGTCATAGTCAGGGGTTTGGGTGTCTTGAACATGGGACCCAAGTTAGTAGGCCAGGTCTACTGGGTGCTGGTGGAGCAGGTCTGATAAAGAAGGGAAAGAGCAGTTTTGGTAGGAGGCTTGCCAGACTGGTCAAGGAGGCTTTAAACTAGATGTGTTGGGGGAGGGGGGCATCATTCCATCCCAACACACCCAGTCAGTTGCCAGCACCTATAATAAATGCTCGGAGCAATGTACATATATTCCAGCTGCTCCAGCCAATGAGCCAGCTTCATTTGGAGCTTGGCTCAGATGCCTCTATACAAATTCCCGTAGCATGGGGAACAAACAAGAGGAATTAGAGATGTGTACACATCTACGGGGCATGATATAATAGGCATCACAGAAACATGGTGGGATGGCTCCTACGACTGGAGTGTTGGAATGGAAGGTTACAGGCTTTTTAGAAAAGACAGGCCTGGCAGGCAGGGAGGGAGAGTTGCCCTTTATGTTAGGGATAGGCTGGAGAGTATGGAACTCTGTCTGGGGACAGGTGAGCAGTTAACGGAGAGTTTGTGGGTGAGGGTTAAAGGGAATATAGCTATGTGAGACATTACTGTGGGGATGTGTTACAGACCACCTGACCAAGAGGAAAATGTGGATGAAGCACTCTAGAGAGAGATATGAGAACCCTCAGGCTCACAGGCCCTTCTTCTCATGGGTAACTTCAACCACCCTGACATCTGTTGGAATGACAGTACGGCCCGGCACAAGCAATCCAGGAGGTTCCTCGATTGTGTGGAAGACAACTTCCTTCTGCAAGTAATAGAGGATCTGACAAGGAAAGGTGCCGTGCTTGACCTCGTGCTCACCAACAGGGAAGGGCTCGTTGGAAATGTGACGCTCCAGGCCAGCCTTGGGTGCAGCGATCACGAAATGGTTGAATTTGAGATCCTCAGGAAAGTGAGAAGAGCGTGCAGCAAGCTCACTGCCCTGGACTTCAAGAGAGCAGACTTTGGCCTCTTCAGGAACCTGCTTAGTAAGGTTGCAGGGGTTATAGCCCTAGAGGGCAGGGGGGCCCAAGACTCTCAGTTGATATTCAAGTATCACCTGCTCCAAGCTCAGGAATGTTGCACCCCAACTAGAAGGAAGTGCAGCAGGAGGGCCAGGAGACCACCTTGGATGAATAAGAAGCAGCTGAGGAAACTTCAAGGGAAAAAAAGAGGCTTATAAAAAGTGGAAGCAAGGACAGGCGACCTGGGAAGAATACAGGGATATTGTCCGGGAAGCTAGGGACCAGGTTAAGAAAGCAAAGGCCCAGTTAGAATTAAACTTGTCTAGGAATGTGAAAGGTAACAAGAAGGGATTATATAGATACATTGCAAATAAAAGACAGACTAGGGACAACGTGGGCCCTCTCCAGAAGCTATCAGGAGAACTGGCTACACAGGATTTGGAGAAGGCTGAGGTTCTGAATGACTTCTTTGCCTTGGTCTTCACTGGCAAAGGCTCTGACCACACGACCCAAGCCTTGGAAGGCAAATGCAGGGACTGTGAGAATGAAGACCTTGGGCCCACTGTAGGAGAGGATCTGGTTCGAGACCATCTTAGGAACCTGAATGTGCACAAGTCCATGGGACCTGATGAAATCCATCCGCAGGTCCAGAAGAAGCTGGCAAATGAAGTTGCTAAGCCCCTGTCCATCATATTTGAAAACTCATGGCACTTAAGTAAAGTTCCTGACGACTGGAAAAAGAGAAATATAACCCCCATTTTCAAGAAGGGGAAAATGGATGACCCAGAGAATTACAGACCAGTCAGTCTTACCTCTGTGCCTGGCAAAATCTTGGAGCAGATTCTCCTGGAAGGCATGGCAAGGCACATGAAAAATGACAAGGCGCTTGGTGACAGCCAGCATGGCTTCACTAAGGGGAAGTCCTGCCTTACCAATTTGGTGGCCTTCTATGATGGGGCTATGGAACTGATGGATAGGGGTAGAGCAGTTGATGTCATCTACCTGGACTTGTGTAAAGCATTCGACACTGTCCCACACGACATCCTTGTCTCTAAATTGGAGAGACATCAATTTGATAGTGTCCTGGGTTCAGCAGTAGCAGTCATTTTTCTCCTTCTTGGTAGGCTGGTGCAGTGCAGTGTTTTGACTTTCAGCTCGGGAACAGAGCTGATAGCGATGTTTTGGTTTGGCCAAGGACTTTGTGAGCCTCATGCTCTGCCAGGGGGGAGGGGAAGCCAGGAGGAAGCAGAGACAGGACACCTGACCCAAACTGACCAAAGAGGTATTCCATACCACAGCACGTCATGCCCAGGATGTAACAGGGAGTGAGCCGGAAGGGCTGGGAGACTGCAGGGTTGGAGGAGGTATGGGTCAGTGCTTGGTCGGGGACTGGGGGGCCGAGTTATCGGTTGGTTGGTGGTGAGGTGTTGTATTCTCTTCCCTTGTTATTTCCATTATCATTGTTATTATTGGTAGTAGCAGTAGTGATTTGTGTTATACCTTAGTTACTAAACTGTTTTTATCTCAACCCGTGGGAGTTGCATTCTTTTTGATTCTCCTCTCCGTCCCTCCGGGAGCAGGGGGAGGGAAAGAAGGGGGGAAGTGAGCGAACGAGTTACCTGACTGGGTTTAAACCACGACACATAGGTGGACAACTGGATGGATAAAGAACTGGCTGGATGCCCGCATGCAAAGGGTTGTAGTCAATGGGACAATACCCAGCTGGAGACCTGTAACGAGTGGTGTCCCTCAGGGATCGGTGTTGGGACCGGTCTTCTTTAACATCTTCATTGCTGAAATGGACAGTGGTATTGAGTGCGCCCTCAGCAAGTTTGCTGATGACACCAAGCTGTGTGGTTCGGTTGATACCCTGTAGCACACCTATCATAGAATCATAGAATCATAGAATCAATCATAGAACCATAGAATCATAGAATCGTAGAATAGTTACAGTTGGAAAGGACCTTAAGATCATCTACTTCCAACCCCCCTGCCATGGGCAGGGACACCTCACAATGAACCATATCACCCAAGTCCTCGTCCAACCTGATTTTGAACACTGCCAGGGATAGAGCATTCACAACCTCCCTGGGCAACCTATTCCAGTGCCTCACCACCCTAACAGGAAAGAATTTCCTTCTTATATCCAATCTAAACTTCCCCTGTTTAAGTTTTAACCCATTACCCCTTGTCCTGTCACTACAGTCCCTAATGAATAGTCCCTCCCCAACATCCTACATCCCCAACAGTCCATCCCCAACATAGGCCTCCTTCAGATACTGAAAGGCTGCTATGAGGTCTCCACGCAGCCTTCTCTTCTCCAGGCTCAACAGACCCAACTTTCTCAGCCTGTATTCATAAGGGAGGAGCTCCAGTCCCCTGATCATCCTCATGGCCTTTCTCTGGACTTGTTCCAACAGTTCCATGTCCTTTTTATGTTGAGGACACCAGAACTGCACACAGTACTCCAAGTGAGGTCTCACGAGAGCAGAGTAGAGGGGCAGGATCACCTCCTTCGACCTGCTGGTAACACTCCTTTTGATGCAGCCCAGGATACGGTTGGCTTTCTGGGCTGCAAGCGCACACTGCCAGCTCATGTTCATTTTCTCATCGACCACCACCCCCAAGTCCTTCTCCGCAGGGTTTCTCTGAATCTCTTCTTTGCCCAACCTGTAGCTCTGCCTGGGATTGTTCCGACCCAGGCGTAGGACCTTGCACTTGGCATGGTTAAACTTCATGAGGTTGGCATCAGTCCACCTCACAAGCGTGTCAAGGTCCCCCCGGATGGCATTTCTTTCCTCCAGTGTATCAACCGAACCACACAGCTTGGTGTCATCAGCAAACTTGCTGAGGGCGCACTCAATCCCACTGTCCATGTCAGCGATGAAGATGTTAAACAAGACCGGTCCCAACACCGATCCCTGAGGGACACCACTCGTTACTGGTCTTCTGCTGGGTATTGTGCCACTGACTACAACCCTTTGCATACGGGCATCCAGCCAGTTCTTTATCCACCCAGTGGTCCACCTATCAAATTGATGTCTCTCCAATTTAGAGACAAGGATGTCGTGTGGGACAGTGTCGAATGTGTTGCAGAATGACTCTAAGAGCAGGGCCATGGAGCCCTGGAGGCCTGTGCGAGCAAGGCAGGGTGTGGCCCCCACAGGTAACCGGAAACTGGACATGGGAGGAGAATGTGCAGGAAGCTGTGTGGGTCTAAACAATACCGTTGTGAATAGGAGGAGTGGCTGAATACCACTCCTATATAAGTGAACTGCGTCACAAATAAAGTAGAAGTTTGCTTATCACCCATATTGGGTTGGCCTGTCTGCTTCTCCTCGCCGCTTACAAATGGCGCCCAAACAGGGACCATGGACTAATGGGCCCCGGCTACTGGGGACCCGGATTACAGGGCCCCGGTTAACAGGGACCCGGATTACAGGGCCCCGGTTAATGGGGACCCGGATTACAGGGCCCCTGTTAGCGGGGACCTGGAATACAGGGCCCTGAGTATCAGGGACCCAGAACGGCGAGTGAGCGGCGGCAGCGGCCGGGGAGCGCAGGCAATGCTACTGCGGTGGCATGACGGACCCGGGTGCTTGGACTGACCGAAAGGAGTCTGCCGCTGGGGCGAACCAGACACTGCTGCGTCGGGAGGCCGATCCGGAGACCAAGGTTACAGGACGACCCAGAAGAAGACAATCCGGAAAAGTCCGGCCATGAAAATG
>NW_026636440.1:0-2285 GCF_028554395.1 Pezoporus wallicus | reverse complement strand
GCATGGGGCGGGGAAGGGGTTGGGGTGCTGTTGGCAACCCCCAAGCGCTGCACCCATGCGCTTTGCACCCATGGACCCTGCACCCAGCGCCCCCCGACCTGCACCCATGCACTTTGCACCCCTGCACCTGCGGACCCTGCGCCCCTGTGCCCAGCACCCCCAACCCTTGCACCTCTGCACCGTTGTGCCCAGCACCCCCAGATCCAGCACCCTCATCCCTTGCACCCATGTGCTTTGCACCCACAGACCTGCACCCATGCACTTTGCCCCCCCCCCCCGACCCTGCACCCATGTCTTGCCCCCCCAACCCTTCACCTCAGCACCCAGCACCCTCAGCCCCGCACCCAGCACCCCCAGCCCCGCACCCAACACTCCCAGCACCCCCGGTATCCGCTCCCCTACCGGAGCCCGGGGCGGGGCGGGCGCCGCTTCCTCTTTCGGATGGGGCGGGCGGGACGAGGACGGGGACGCTTAAAGGGGCCGATCCTGCACCCCCAGCACCCTGACCCCTGCACAGCACCCATTGAACCCCCCCAGCACCCTGACCCCTGCACAGCACCCATTGAACCCCCCCAGCACCCATTGAACCCTTGAAACCCCCCAGCACCCTGACCCCTGCACAGCACCCATTGAACCCCCCAGCACCCTGACCCCTGCACAGCACCCATTGAACCCCCAGCACCCTGACCCCTGCACAGCACCCATTGAACCCCCAGCACCCTGACCCCTGCACAGCACCCATTGAACCCCCCCAGCACCCTGACCCCTGCACAGCACACATTGAACCCCCCCAGCACCCTGACCCCTGCACAGCACCCAATGAACCCCCCCAGCTCCCATTGAACCCTTGAACCCCCCAGCACCCTGACCCCTGCACAGCACCCATTGAACCCCCCAGCACCCTGACCCCTGCACAGCACCCATTGAACCCCCCCAGCACCCTGACCCCTGCACAGCACCCATTGAACCCCCCAGCACCCCCCCTGCACAGCACCCATTGAACCCCCCCCAGCACCCTGACCCCTGCACAGCACCCATTGAACCCCCCAGCACCCTGACCCCTGCACAGCACCCATTGAACCCCCCCAGCACCCATTGAACCCTTGAACCCCCCCAGCACCCTGACTCCTGCACAGCACCCATTGAACCCCCCAGCACCCTGACCCCATCCCCATCCCACCAGCCCTCGCACCAGGCCGCGGTGTGGGTGCTCCAGCCCTGGGTGCTGGGTGCTACCAGGTCCCTCTGCTCTCGCTTCCCCTTCCCAGCCCTGGGCCGTTTGTGGGTGCGGGGCCGGTTTGGGGGTGACCGGACACGTGCGGGTCCCTGCGGCACCCGATCCCGGTGCTGGGAGCACCCATGGGTGCGTGGCCAGGCGGGGGTGCCCGGGGGCAGGGAGGGCCCGAAGGTGACGTCCTGGCATGGTCACGGGACCGGAGCAGGATCCGGCCCGGCCGGTACTGGGGGATGCCTGGGGTGAGGAGAAGGAGCCACCAGTGCTGGGGGGTTCAGTGGGTGCTGTGCAGGGGTCAGGGTGCTGGGGGGTTCAATGGGTGCTGTGCAGGGGTCAGGGTGCTGGGGGGTCACTGGCTGCTGTGCAGGGGTCAGGGTGCTGGGGGAGGTTCAATGGGTGCTGTGCAGGGGTCAGGGTGCTGGGGGGAGTCAATAGGTGCTGTGCAGGGGTCAGGGTGCTGGGGGGGGGGTTCAATGGGTGCTGTGCAGGGGTCAGGGTGCTGGGGGAGTCAATAGGTGCTGTGCAGGGGTCAGGGTGCTTGGGGGGGTTCAATGGGTGCTGTGCAGGGGTCAGGGTGCTCGGGGGTTCAAAGGTTTCTGTGCCGGTGTCAGGGTGCTGGGGGAGTTCAGTGGGTGCTGTGCAGGGGTCAGGGTGCTGGGGGGTGTTCAGTGGGTGCTGTGCAGGGGTCAGGGTGCTTGGGGGGTGTTCAGTGGGTGCTGTGCAGGGGTCAGAGTGCTGGGGGGTGTTCAGTGGGTGCTGTGCAGGGGTCAGGGTGCTGGGGGGGTTCAATGGCTGCTGTGCAGGGGTCAGATTGCTGGGGGGGGTCAATGGGTGAAGTGCAGGGGGGTCAGGGTGCTGGGGGGGGTCAATGGGTGAAGTGCAGGGGGGTCAGGGTGCTGGGGGGGGTTCAATGGGTGCTGTGCAGGGGTCAGGGTGCTGGGAGTTCAGTGGGTGCTGTGCAGGGGTCAGGGTGCTGGGGGGGGTGTGCAGTGCAATGGGGCTCCCCCCATGATCCCATTCCAGTCTCTGATCCCTGCTGTCCCTTTAGGTC
>NW_026636439.1:0-2348 GCF_028554395.1 Pezoporus wallicus | reverse complement strand
CCTTTATCCCCATTACCCCCAATACCCCCAGTACCCCCATTGCCCCCATAGCCTCCAATAACCCCATTACCCCCATTGCCCCCCATTACCCCCAGCCCCACCTATGGGCCCCCCCTCCGGCACCAGCAGGAGCAGCATCAGAACGAGGCTGGGGATGGGGGGGGTCCGGGTCGGTTCCATGGGGGGGGGGGGGGAAGCTCCGGGTTCCTCCGGCCGCTGCTCCCGTGTCCCGGTGCCGCCGGTCACGTGGTGTCCCCCCCCTTCCCCCTCCCCCCCCCCCCTTGCGGCCTCGGTCTCCCCGGTGACACCGGCTTGGCCTTGTGACGTCAGCAAGCCCACGCTCCCCCCCCCCCCCCTCCCCCGCCTGGCCCCAATGGTCCCCATGGCAACCGCACCCCCCCCCCCCCCCCCCCATTGCCACAGTGGTTCCTTCCATGGCCCCAATGGGCCCCTATGGACCCAGGGCCCTTCAATGACCCCAATGGGCCCCTATGGACCCATTGCCCCTCCCCCATGGCCCCAGTGCCCCCCTATGGACCCAGGGCCCTTCAATGACCCCAACGGGCCCCTATGGACTCAGGGCCCCCCCCATGACCCCAGTGGGCCCCTATGGGCGCAGGGCCCCACCCATGACCCCAATGGTCTCCTATGGACCCAGTGTCCCCCCCCATGGCCCCAATGACCCCCTATGGACCCAGTGTCCCCCTCATGACCCCAGTGGGCCCCTATGGACCCAGTCCTCCGCTATGGGCCTGATGCCCCCACTATGGACCTAGTGCCCCCCCCATGGCCCAGTGGCCCCCTATGGACCCAGTCCTCCCCTACAGGACCAATGTACCTCCTATGGACGTAGTGTCCCCCCCATGGCCCCAATGGGTCCCTACGGACCCAGTGCTACCTCCCCACTATGGTCCCACTGGCCCCCTATGGACCCAGTGCCCCCCATGGCCCCAGTGCCCCCCCATGGACCCAGTGCCCCCCCATGACCCCAGTGGGCTCCTATGGACCCAGTCCTCCCCTATGGTCCCAATGCCCCCCCTATGGACCTACTGCCCCCCCCCCATGACCCCAATAGGCCCCTATGACCCCAGTGCTCCCCCCCATGACCCCAATGGGCCCCTATGGACCCAGTCCTCCCTTATGGGCCCAATGACCCCCTATGGAACCAGTGCCGCCCATGACCCCAACGGGCCTCTATGGACCCAGTCCTCCCCTATGAGCCCAATGCCCATAGACCTGGCTATAGACGTTATAGACCATGATATACAAGTATTGACCTGTGTTATAGACATTATAGACCATAATATACACCTATAGACCTGGCTATAGACATTACAGACCATAATATACACCTATAGACCTGGCTATAGACATTACAGACCATAATATACACCTATAGACCCGATTACATACATTACAGACCATAATATACACCTATAGACCCGATTACATACATTACAGACCATAATATCCACCTATAGACCTGATTACGTACATTACAGACCATAATAAACACCTATAGACCTGATTATGTACATTACAGACCATAATATACACCTATAGACCCTCGTTCTATACATTGGAGGCCTTTATTACATACATTACAGACCATAATATACACCTATAGACCCGATTACATACATTACAGACCATAATACACACCTATAGACCCGATTACATACATTACAGACCATAATATACACCTATAGACCCGATTACGTACATTACAGACCATAATATACACCTATAGACCCGATTACATACATTACAGACCATAATATACACCTATAGACCCGATTACATACATTACAGACCATAATATACACCTATAGACCCGATTACATACATTACAGACCATAATATACACCTATAGACCCGATTACATACATTACAGACCATAATATACACCTATAGACCCGATTACGTACATTACAGACCATAATATACACCTATAGACCCGATTACATACATTACAGACCATAATATACACCTATAGACCCGATTACATACATTACAGACCATAATATACACCTATAGACCCGATAGGGCCCCATAGGCCCCTTTAAAGCCCCACGTGCTCTGCCATAATATACACCTATGGACCCGATTACACAGCCATAATGGCGACCCCCATAATATCCAGAGCGCCTGCCGCCTGGGCGCCGCCATCTTGGGCGCCGCCATCTTGGCTGCGTCGCGGCAGCCAATGAGCGGCCGAGCATCCGGTTGCCATAGAGACGGGGGAGGAGGGGAGGGCGTTGCGAGGCTGGAGACGGGACTGCACGTGTGGGGGGTACTTTGGGGTCTCGGGGGGTATTTGGGGGTCTCGGGGGGTATTTGGGGTCCCA
>NW_026636438.1:0-230 GCF_028554395.1 Pezoporus wallicus | reverse complement strand
AGCAGGAAAAGTTGGTTTTGGGGTGGTTTTGTCCTATTTTTGTCATGTTTTTTGTCTTTTTTTTGAGGCTCTGACCCTGCATCTCATAGGAGAAGCAGGAGAAGATGGTTTTGGGGCATTTTTGTTCTGTTTTAGGTCTGTTTTGCGGCCCTGACACTGTATCTCATAGCAGAAGGAGGACAAGGACGTTTTGTCCTGCTTTTTGGGGTGTTTTGGGGTGTTTTTGGCCT
>NW_026636437.1:0-2294 GCF_028554395.1 Pezoporus wallicus | reverse complement strand
CATTGACCACCCCATTGAGCACCCCATAGAACATTGAGCACCCCATTGACCACCCCATTGAGCACCCCACATTGAGCACCCCGTCACCCCCCCTCCCGCCCTCCTGCCCCACGCCCAGCCCCACTCCTCACCTCCACGAGGCCGCAGCCGAGGCCGCCCCCGAGCACCGAGAGCAGGTTCTGGGTCAGCCACAGCCGGGCGCCCTCAGCGCAGCCCTGGGGCAATGGGGGCAATGGGGGGCAATGGGGTCAATGGGGGGTAATGGGGGCAATGGGGGGCAATAGGGTCAATGGGGGCAATGGGGGGCAATGGGGGCAATGGGGTCAATGGGGGTAATGGGGGCAATGGGGGGCAATAGGGTCAATGGAGACAATGGGGGGCAATGGGGTTAAAGGGGGTAATGGGGGCCAATAGGGTCAATGGAGGCAATGAGGGGCAATGGGGGCAATGGGGTCAATGGGGTCAATGGGGGTCAATGGGGGGCAATGGGGGGCAATGGGGGCAATGGGTGCCATGGGGGGCAATGGGTGTCAATGGGGGCAATGGGGTCAATGGGGGCAATGGGGGGCAATAGGGTCAATGGGGTCAATGGGTGCCATTGGGGGCAATGGGGTCAATGGGTGCCATTCGAGGCAATGGGTGCATTAGGGGCAATGGGGTCAATGGGTGCCAATGGGGTCAATAGGTGCCAAAGCGTATCAATGGGTGCCAGTGGGTGTCAATGGGGTCAGGGGGTGCAATGGGTGCCAATGGGGTCAATGGGTATCAGTGGGTGTCAACGGGTGCCAATAGATACAAATGGGGATCAATGGGTGCCAATGGGTGCCAATGGGTGTCAGTGGGTGTCAATGGGTATCAATGGGTGCCAATGGGTGTCAGTGGGGTCAATGGGTATCAATGGGTGCCAATGGGTGTCAGTGGGGTCAATGGGTATCAATGGGTGTCAGTGGGGTCAATGGGTATCAATGGGTGTCAATGGGTGCCAATGGGTGTCAGTGGGGTCAATGGGTATCAATGGGTATCAATGGGGCCAATGGGTATCAATGGGTATCAATGGGTATCAATGGGTGCCAATGGGTGCCAGTGGGTATCAATGGGTATCAATGGGTGTCAATGGGTGCCAGTGGGTATCAATGGGTATCAATGGGTGCCAATGGGTGTCAGTGGGGTCAATGGGTATCAATGGGTATCAATGGGTGCCAATGGGTGTCAGTGGGATCAATGGGTATCAATGGGTATCAATGGGTGCCAATGGGTATCAATGGGTGCCAATGGGTGTCAGTGGGGTCAATGGGTATCAATGGGTATCAATGGGTATCAATGGGTGCCAATGGGTGTCAGTGGGGTCAATGGGTATCAATGGGTATCAATGGGTATCAATGGGTGCCAATGGGTATCAATGGGTGCCAATGGGTGTCAGTGGGGTCAATGGGTATCAATGGGTATCAATGGGTATCAATGGGTATCAATGGGTGCCAATGGGTGTCAGTGGGGTCAATGGGTATCAATGGGTATCAATGGGTGCCAATGGGTGTCAGTGGGGTCAATGGGTATCAATGGGTATCAATGGGTGCCAATGGGTATCAATGGGTGCCAATGGGTCTCACCATAGGGAACAGCTCCTGCGGTGCCGCCGTGGGGCAGCGGCTGTGGGGCGGGCGCGGGGGGGTCCCTTGGGTGCTGTTGGGGGCGAGGCAGGAGCAGGCGACGGCCCCGGGGGGGCTCCAGTCCTGGGGTCCGGCCCAGCCACAGCAACGGAGCTGCGGGACAGTGGGGGCTATGGGGGCTATGGGGCTATGGGGGCTATGGGGGCTATGGGGGCTATGGGGGCTATGGGGGCTATGGCGCTATGGGGCTATGGGGGCTATGGGGCTATGGGGCTATGGGGTCACTGGTTTGATTATTCATAACTATACTACTCACCTTCTTTCTTTTAACATTTTATATATCACTATCACTACAGAAAAACCTCCTTCTGTTGCTGAGATGAGCATACTTTTCAGACTTAAAAATCTCATTACACTGGGAAAAGAAAAATGGAATGCTATTTCAAAGTGAATCCCCTCCAAGACACATGAAACAAAACATGAAACAGTAAACGGGGTTCCCACAAATAGTGGGGACAGTATCTGAGAAGCAATCAGATTACTTTTTTCAAACAGTCCAACCAGCACCTGAGTAAGGCAAATTTTCACAGCTATTTAACAAACTAAACAGTGTTTCAATGCAGCTTCTGCATTTGCATTTCGAAAGGCAAGTATCTAGGCCAAAGCAGAAATTTAGAACCTTCCTGG